>NC_079514.1:9861456-10161456 GCF_000801105.2 Raphanus sativus
GGTAACCAGTTGGTTAACCATACGAAATTACACTTAATGGCATGACCGGACTAGGCATCCGGATCGATCCAAACTTGATGCAAATAATTGAAAGGCACAAAAGAGTTATCCCATAGAATCTCACGTTGTGAAACATGTACACAAGGGAAGCTCATGAGGCTTAACTGTCCCAAGTATCACGAAATGGCATAATGGTTTATAGCATGTTCATGAGGGGGAGAATACACACCCGTGTGGTACATGACCATACTATAAAAACATGAACATGATCCGTGGGACATGGTCTATGACCATGGTAAATTAATACAAAGACAAGCCACGTCCATCATGATAAACCATCCGGTCGAGACCGGGATGGATGGACAGGACGTGGACGCGGTCAACAAAGTTCATACGACCGTACCACGGACGATGAAACCGACCGGGTCGAGAACAGAACCATAGACAATCATTTGGCCGATTTCCTATAATACAAAGGCCACGACCTAATGCTTGGGAACACACTGATATACATGTGTAAAGACAATATGCATCAGGCCATATAAGTGAGTATAGATACTCCCATCTCAGATTGAATACGGGTCACGACCAGACATATGAAATCTTAAAGAGATTTAACCACCACATTCATATGTGCTTTCTAAGATAGAAACTGAGATAAGAATTGGGAATATATGTTGGATAGGAGTATGACTTTCTCCCACGAATTTATATGAAACCTTGAGCCAAATATGGGTGATAAGATTAAATGGCCAGGTTCACGGATTGCATGAGTAATCCGACTGTCCAACATCAAAAGTGAGAAAGCTATAAGCTGGATAAAGAGTAAGAGATTGGTATTAACCATCATTGTCTTGGCAAGATCCTCGGACTAGAAATATAATCTAAGACGTCCAAAGAATGTGATCAAATAATGCAAAAGCTAGCAGAACTAGATGCCAGACACATTGACCCGAAAGGAAAGAAAAGAATGACTAAATGTCATACCAGCTTATGCACCACGAAATTTGATGTCCTAAGAGACACAATCAAGTTGCTACAGAGTCTATACAAGATAGACCAAAGTGTTCCATAAGATAAAGGAACCTCGGATAGAAAGAAATGAAAAGGTGCACATAATGATATAAATCCGAGTTCAAAAGGGAACCAGTCCGGACATGGAGATAAGGCTGGCCAGCTAACCATCTAAGGTACCAGACCATGTAGTTTGGGACGCCAAACTGCAAGGAAATAAAGGTCCTAGATAATGAAATCTCAAATCGATTTGGACATGTCTGGAACACAATGGAACCATATATAAGAGTGTTAACACCACTGATGTATTTACATATAAGAGAACTCATAAAAGAAAGTAGCACTTGAGTATAAGATATAATGCGAGGATCATAAACCCACGAGAGTACTCACAAAGAATAAAATGGACGTGGGGTTTAAAGTAAAGAAAGATGGACGTATTGGCCATAAAACGCCATCAAGTGATAAAAACCAGTGAATGGGTCATGTGAGGAAAGTAAACCGTGAGATAAGGACATGGTCACGTGGTCTAAGACGTGCATGTGCCTATTTACAGCATTTGAACATAGCTGATTACACAAGGTTACTCACAGAGACCGAAAAACAGTTTATAAGGAGATATACTCCTATGTGGTGGATGCTACTACTCAGATTTGAAATTGACAAAAGTCTGGTCATAAGTAAGAGATAAAAACGTAGTAAGCAAGCATGTGGATCACTGGATCAAATATTATAAAGGTACCACAAAGATGAGAAAAGAAATTCTCAATGAACAGCATTGTTCCTAAGCTGTTCATGGACTGAATCATTAAGCAGCTGTATAAGTAAATGATCTGTCTAAGAACAATCCAATTCAGTCCATACATACTTATAAGAAGTACAAAATCCCTTGTGTTTGGAACCAGCCTAAAGAGAGGTTGATACAGTTTATTTCTAGATCTCAAAAGATCAGCTATCATGTAGCAGTCCATAGGCACGCCTAGCAAAGGTCCATACAAATTAAGGACATGGGACTGCATATACAGATATAGCCGTATGAGAGAAGTACCAATCACCATGTGATTGGTCGTGGTCTATGACCCAATGGTCTACGGCAAAGGCTTGATAGCAACACACCAACAACATCTTAGACATCCATCAAAGGTTGTGTGTGTGTATAAACAAGATTGATTCTTAAGACTATGTATATAAGGACTGCAATAACTCATAGCAGAGACCATAGTCGTGGGTATGTGTATGAGATCAGCACGCCCTAAGTAAGATATAAGATGGTCACAGCAAAAAGCGAAGAGAACCATTATAGTTCACGCCAAAGACCATACCAAATCAAAGACTATGTCCGGCTTCTTTCCAGCCGAATCATCCATGAGAGATGACTAATTTTGTTAACCCAAAACGTGGTTTGACTTTTGAGGTATCAACTATCAGTATGGATAGTACATATGGCAAGAAAGATTGATTGCCAAGAATAAGGTCCGATGAGTGTACTTGGTTATAGAACCAAAGTCTAATGAGTATGTAAAATTCATTGTAGTAATGATCACTGATCAAGTCATGATCTAAGACACTCATGAGAAAATTATGGATGTGTATAGACAAGGTCTATGACACAATATGGATCGACCAGTTCAGTACATTTTCGATAGTACTTAAGAGAAATATCTCACTGTCCATAAACGACCAGGTCATACTATAGGACGATCCATAAACACTTATGGATGAGATCCGACCAAGTAAAGTGGTTAGTAGTCTAAGAGACATACGTTTTTGGTCAAGGACCATAATGGTCGACCATATTATAAGTTGGACGACATAAGGCACAGTACGTCCAAGTGTTCTTCTGCGAAATTCTAAGAGAAAGAAACACAGACACTCCAAGCTCACTGAATCAATATTTACAAGTCCTTACACGGACATCTTCAGTGATGCATTCATCAGGGGGAGTAGTGTGTGTTGTACTCTTTTTCCTTCACCAAGGTTTTGTCCCATTGGGTTTTCCTGGTAAGGTTTTAATGAGGCAACATGAAGCACACTATGAACTCTGAAACGGTTATGGCGTCCAAGGGGGAGTGTTATAAACCATTGGATGGACGGACATAACCGAACCGTACCGGACAGTACCGGGCGGACGTACCGGACATACAATACCGAACCGGACCAGACGCATGAGGAAGAAAGAAAGACTTAGACTTTACCATATTTATGTTTTGTATTAGGATAATACTATTTCCAATAGGAAATAGGATCTTTCCATTTATCTATTCCTTGTAACATGTATATATATAGATGCCTATTGGCACATCAATAATAAGAAGAAATACAAGTTTTACAACAGTAACATTGATATATATCTTGTCAGGATCTAAATATAATTATAACAATTGCTTTATTTTTAATTTTTAATAGGAACAACTCGTACCATATAACCACAGTGTTATCATGTTTGGTAAATGGAGTCTCCACAATGCAACGGGATAAGGCAAAGAAACGGAAGCCACGACTAGCCAACCCCTGGTGGGAATCCTTCGGTTTCTCTTTACTAGAAACCTTGACCAACAGAGACGACGGCTCCATATACGGAGCCGTTTACGAGTTCAACCGTTACCAGAAGACCCCTCATCTGGGAAAACCTCCGCGTTACGTGATTGCGTTTCGCGGCACGATGCTATGTTCAGAAACTATGAAGTCAGATATGAAGCAAAACCTTCGATGTCTTCTCAACACGCTTAATCAGGGAAGAAGGTTTGATAATGCCATAAAAGCAATAAAAAATGTGCTGGGCTATCACAACGTCGAGACAGAATCTGTCTGGCTCGCTGGACACTCTCTGGGAGCAGGTATAGCCTTGTTGGCCGGGAAGGCCATGGCGAGATCTGGATACCTCCTCCAGACTTATGCATTTAACCCGCCCAACTTGGGTCTTCTTTTAGAGTACCTATTTGATAACGAGATTTTTAAAGGCGGGGTTCGGATCTTCGGGAGTTTCGCCAAAACCGCCGTAGCCTCGCTCTGTGATCTCAAGGTAAATAAAATAACCTTAGTACCGTACGTAAGAAGTTAAAAAATTTGCTATACTAGAGTACTAAAGATCACTAGTTCATTTTGTTTGAAAATGCTGTTTATTTTGTTAGCCAGTGAAGTTACAACTTTGTTTTCCTTTTAAACATCAGTACCATAAACTTCAACAACCAAACATGATCTAATCTTCTAACGTCTTTTAACTATTACAGATTCAAGAAGACGATCTAAGAACAAGCTCATGGACACCTCACTTATATGTGAACAAATCAGATCCATTATGTACAGAATTTATTGGTGATTTCAAACATAAAAACTACATGCCTACGATCGGAGCAAGCAAAGTTGAGAGTGACGGTGCTAGAATCTCATTTAGGAGTCTAACTTTCAGAAGACGAACACCGTCATCACCGTCAGATTTTCCAGGGGAACCTATTCAACTTCTTTCATCAGCCGACATGACGGTAAACATGAACGTAATGGATGGTTTTAGGGCAGCTCATGGGCTTAAGCAATGGTGGGAGCAAGACCCAGCCCTTCGGAAAAATTGGAAAACTCACAGGATTAGGCCATCTATCTAGTACCATATATTGGTTTTTGTCAAATGCATTTTCTATCTGCTTCACATGATCCTCGCGTTTGGGAGCTTTTATCCACCCCTACTTTTTCTTTTACCTGGCTGGCTTCTTTTCTTGTTCTGGTGTTTCTACGTATATATATATATATATGTTCATCAAATCAGTGGCTTCAATATATAAACTATTTTTTCAAATTGTATTCTTATTGAAAATTGTTAATAAAGTAATTGTTGATTGACTTTTGCGTATGTTCAATATGAAAGATTGTCTTGAGATTCATATAATCTCTTTCCATATATTATTAGTTTATTTGATCAGATTCGTTGATCAATATTCGATTTGATTTTGACAGATCTCTTGAGAATTAATACAAAAAGGTATATATCTTTCCTTAACTCTTTCTAATTTTCCTTTTTTTCTGGTACATTATCCATTTATTCTGTCTTCTCCATTATTTTTGATGAAAGAATGGTGACGATAAAATCAAGAACAATTGATGTTTCTATCAGGTAGAGAAACATATGGAAGAAGAAGCTGGTGATATGGTGAAAGAGGGGCTAATGGCCTCTCAAAGAGAAATCTTCAGTATTTCTGGTCCGGTTCATCTAACTTCCATTGATTGGTATCTTCTATCTCTCTCATTTTCAACCACATATCAATCTTCCAAAATCCTTTTCACAACAAACTCATCACTAATCACATATTTCTGCTAATTCAACGGCTTTAGCCACATAGTCAACTTTCATATTCTTAAATCCTTAATCCTTCACAAATCTGTATATTATTACATTTAATAAACCAAAGTCAATGTCTTTGGTAGGAATAATTCGTACCATAGAACCTCGGTGGCATCATGTTTGGTACAAGCAGTGTACACCCTGGAACGAGACAGACAACAAAACCGGATTGGTTTCAAGTCACAAGCTAATCATTGGTGGGAGTTTTTCAACTTCACTTTAGCCGAAACCCTAATCGACCAATCAGACGGATCCATATATGGAGCCGTGTTCGAGTACAAACTCTTCTCTTACAATTATTATATTCATCCTCATTCGAAAACACCTCCTCGTCACGTGATCGCGTTCCGTGGTACGATCATGAAGCGGCACTCTCGGTCAAGTGACCTTAAGCTGGACCTACGCTGCATTCGCGACAGCCTCCAGGACAGCACAAGATTCATGCATGCGATAGAGGTGGTACAAACCGCGGTCGCTAAAACCGGTAATGCAGCCGTGTGGCTCGCCGGGCACTCTCTTGGAGCCGCCATGGCTTTGCTTGCCGGGAAGATTATGACGAGGTCTGGTTTTCCTCTAGAGTGTTACCTTTTTAATCCTCCTTTCTCCTCCATCCCGATAGAGAAGCTAGTGAAGAGTGAGAAGCTTAAACATGGAGTTAGATTCGCCGGGAGTTTAGTCAAAGCCGGAGTAGCTATGGCCGTCAAAGGTCGCCACAATCACAATAAGGTATTCTTTTCAAATTAAATGTCTTTAACCAAAAAAATGTAGTAAAAATATATTTAAATTTAGTTTTAATATTTTAACGTGATTTAATAAAAAACTAACAACATGAACCCTAATATGCGGCTCATTGCTTTGTTAGTGCGGTGTGTCATAATCGAAAGACAAACCATTATAATGCATGCATGTTATTGGCATTTCTTACTGGTTTGTCTTAGTGTTACAATACATGCACTGACATTAGATAAGAAACACCGAGGTTATTGGTTCGAATCTTACTAGCTCTAAATATATATGTGCAGGGCCAAGAAGACGACACGTTTATGAAACTGGCATCATGGATACCTTATTTATATGTGAATCCTTCAGATCCAATCTGCTCAGAGTACATTGGTTATTTCAAGCACAGAAACAAAATGTTTGAGATTGGAGCTGGAAAAATAGAGAGGGTCGCAACGAGGAACTCGCTTAGGAATCTCTTGTCCGGAGGAGGAAGCAAGTGTTCGGATGCTTCATCGGAACCTCTTCATCTTTTACCATCGGCTTATATGACGATAAACGCTAGCAAATCACCGGATTTTAAGAGAGCTCATGGGATCCATCAATGGTGGGATCCTATGTTCCATGGTGAATATGTTTTGTACCAGTTTAGTCAATGACCTCCACTTTTGTAGCTTCAAATGCTTTAAGCCTTTTGCTTTTTTTTTTGTCTTCAAATTTTGTTTTTATTGTTACTAGATTTCTTCGCCGCGCTACGCGCGGCTTATGCTTTTTAAATTATTCTTTATTAGTTTATATATACCGTTAGATCTAGTATATATATTTGGTGAAGTAGAAATAAAATAATTATAATCAAAATTTAAAATACTTTTATTATGTGTGAAAAATCCAAATATAATTAATACTTGAGAAATTTATAATCACTATACGTTAGAAAAAACTTCATCATGCAGTTCCGAATTGAGCTAAAATAAAATATAACAAATTTTGATAAGATTAATTTTTTTGAAAAAACTTATGTAAATATATGTTCATAATATAAATATAAATTAAAATTAATGTATAAAAATATTATATAAATATAATCATTATATTTTATATTTTGTTTTCTATTCACAGTAAAGTATATATTTAATTTTTCTTAATATTTTTATTTTACACTTAAAATGCATTTGCATTTATTGTATACCTCATATAATCGAATAGGAACGATATAGAACTTGTATCTATAAAATTTAATTAATACACATACCGTGAAATCATATGTTCTTCATATTTTAACATAAAACACACATCAATTTTTATAAATCTAAAAAGGACATATTTTAAAATTAAATAAATATGAAAAACCTAACATTATTAAGTTATAGAAATTTTACTGTTTTGGAAATGGAAGGAATATAAATTAAACCTCAAGTTTTAAAATAAATTAACTTTTTTGTTTATATTATATCTTTTTGTCATCATTATATCATTATATCTTTTTTTGTTTATATTATATCATTTATTTTTTTTGATATAATATTTGGAAAATTTAGAGTGAAATATTTTGAAAGATATTTTTTTTGTTTGGAATATCAATAATTTATATGTAAACATAGTTACAGTTTCTATTAATATTATAATAATCATGTTTAATCTTTTTTAAGAGTTCACATACTATATATTTATTAAGTTTTTATTTTTTAATTGTTTTATGTATATAGTATATTTTTTATACATCATCTGATTTAATTTTAAGTTACTATTTAAAGAATGGATTAATAACCTTATTTCGTATACATATAGATATTTTCATAAATGTGTAAGTATTTTGAGTATTGAAATCTGCAAATTTTATGACCAATAAATATGTTTCAATAATCTTTAGATTTTGAAGCTATAATTTTTTTTCAATAGATGCCAAAAAAAAATTTATTTTCAATAAACTTAATAAAGACAATACTTGAACAACAAACAATACATATCACCATTTCCAGAAAACATTGGAACCACACTTGTACGTTGGAACCACACTTGAAACGTTGGAATCTCATATACCAATTGTCAAAGATTAGATATGCAACTATAACACACCTTTGGTTATAAAAACACACACACACACACACACACACACACACACACACACACACCTTTGGTCATTTTTTGAAAGTTTTCCATTGATTTTACTATTGTTTTCCTCCAAAGCGAGAAGCTTCTTCAAATAAGCTGTCCAAGTTATTAATGTTACAATGGCTATAGGACGCGATGGCCGTTTCTGTGAATTTGCCTATGTTGAGTTTGCTTCGATTGAAGAGTACCGCCAACAGAGTAACAGAGTACCAGACTCATCAAACCAAGCTTGATCGGGGCTCCAGACAGACTGGTGTGGCTTAAGATTCCATCAGGAGATTATAGCACTAAATCTGGGTATCTTTCTGCGCTGGAATGCAAAGATCAAGAGTCCCTAACTTCTCAGAATCATCAAACCAACTGGTATAAGGACGTCTGGAACATCAAAGCAGCACCAAAAGTTAAATTGTTTGTCTTGGAAGCACTTCACAACGCTTTTACCTGTAGGGTGAAAGTCTCCAGCGTCGCCATATTGTCATCGATCCTTGTGTCCTGCTGATGATCAGCCTTCTTTCCTCTTTATCAGTTTCGCTATGTTGGCTCCATGAGACCAAGCGATCTTGGTTCATGTCTTGTTCAAGGCACTGTGAAACATGATGCTCTACATAACTAAATATAACTCAATTTATCTTCTCCTTCCTGAACACCCTGCATAACCCAATACCGACAGCCATCAGAAACAAACAATAATAATAGACAGAACAATTTTCTATATACAATGCAATCAAAAATCAAATCATGTAATCGATACAAATCAAAAATAAATACTCCCACCTTTCCGGTGGATTTTATTTTATGTATTGAAAATTGATTAAAGCAACAAAATAGGAACAAATACGGAACTACTAATAAGATTTTAGTTGACATCTTTTAAAACAATTTGCATAACTGTCTGAATATAGTAAACTAATCATCACAAACTCTATAAAACTTCCATTACAAACGCTTGACATTTTCATTTTAACAATGTGACACTATTGATTCATACATATGGTCTTTAACATACCTTCTGAACATTATTTCTAAAAACATATATAGAGTTAAAATATTTATGTTAAAATATGTTTTTAGATCAATCTCATCTCTCTCAAGCAGTAACACTTTTTGTAAAAACAAAAGAGAGGAGACATGAACATACCTTAATCCATATCTGAAACCACTGCTCCAATCATGCTTGTAAGATTTAAGCCTCCCAATGACATCATATCTTATGCCCTGAAAAAAGACAAAGCTCTTTGCCTCGGCCATTAAGATTAAGTGAGTTCAATCTGAAAGCTTCATAGTAGTCCTACAGGTTTAAAAAGAAAGATTAAGACAAAGCACTATAAACAAAGATTAGAATACTAAATCTAACTAATTCAGATTTAATACTTTTCTAGTATCTGAAGCTGGTTTGTGCTCTGAAACTAAACTAAACAAAGTTGGAATCAACTATTTTAATCACTTTATGAAGTGAATATTCAGTTTACTAAGAAACTTAGATCCAACTATGATCATCTATGTAAGTACCTAAAAGAGAACCCAAAGGAATGTTCTCAAAGCGTTGATTGCTTTTGAATATTTAAAAGACCTTCATTAAATTTTATTTGGCAAAAAGGAGAGAGCTTTACAACATACTTTTGCTGGAAAACTCAAAAAAAAACATTAAAAATTGGTTGGGACCAAAAAATAAAATAAAAAAAACTAAACAAAGTAGTAAAGACATGGGCTCACAGCTTGGATTTACGAATGACTCTTGAAAATACATCCCAAAAACACAAAACAGGTCAATTTGTTCAAAAGAAGACAGTGAGGTTGAAAGAAGAAGCATGCAGCTTCCAGTTCTCTGCTCTTGGCATCTTCAAGAGAGTTCATGAGAAGCGTTTTATTTAATGGAAGGGACTAACTTAGAGTTTTACCTGCGGTGGAAGTTGAGCACATAATAATCCAGTTCTGACACCATCAATGATTCTATCTTCTTGAGGACAAACCCTGTCTGTTTCTCTGAACCATGTGGAAAGCTCAACGTTAGGGTGCTGAACATGAAACCAAATTAAAAAATATATCAAACATATCTGACCGAGAAACCCTTACCACTGCAGGTAACTGGAGTTCGTGGAGCTAAAGAGTAGACCGATCCCGCTTTCAGGTTAGGCTGGTGCGTCGCAAGACGGTTGACATTCACAGTCGTCGGCATCATGGTCGACTGAATATAAAAAAAAAACAGCATCAAACATGATTAAATAGTATTACATTTAACAGAATCAAAATTCAAGGCAACAGAGAATTAACAGAGACGATGAATACACATGAACTTCAAATCTTTTTAAACAATAAACAAATCATAAAATAATAAGAGTTACATAACCTGAGAGTCGATTAAAAGCATGTCGATGCCCATGAGCTCTCCACCAGGTCGGACGTTTCAGGCCTCCCAAAAGCGGAGTAAGCGAACTTCAACGGTGGAAAAGGAGTGGCCAGCCTGCAGAGCGGAGAGGACCGATACGTTAGCCATTTTACTGAGTAGTCTAGAACGTATGTGATGATGTGTATGAAAGAGGATAGCTTACATATTTATAGTCCAACTCCACCGTCTCTACACCATCTCTGAAACCTTAAAGGTCGCATGGAATCTAGATCGTGCCTTCTCGATTAATTGAGGACTTTAAGGTGATGAATCGGTTACAGAATTCGCCAGGGGAAGAAGATGGAAGGTCAGCCGCGCAGACAAAGTCGCCATAAGATCTGGAGTCGCGAAATCTAACTCACTTCAGGCTTAATCTATTACGCAGCGTTTCATCACTTGATACGTGACCTGATAAATCTAATATGGGCCAAACGAAATAAAGCCCAACTGATTTGAGTGACCCATCTGACGTGGCGCAAAGGTCTTTTCCTATTGATCTATTTAATTTGTCGACGTGGACACTTCCATAGAGCTTCGTATTGCCCTTTTAGTAGTGTAATAGATAATCTATAAAAGATCAAGTTGGTGCAGGCAGTGGCGGACCCAGGAATAAATGAGACTGGTGTCAAAAACAATTAAAAAGTCACAGGTGAGGGTCGAACCCGTGTTTATGTGGTGTCATACTCCTTACTTTACCAACTCCGCTGTTTAATCTTTACTGTCGTTTCATACAAAACAAACCTTTATCATGGTGTTTGTGGTGTCAGGTGACCCCACACCTCTTCAAGTGGGTCCGCCCCTGGGTGCAGGAGGATCCGAAGGAGAAGAGAAGTAGAGTCCAGTGAAATATCAAACAACATAACATCATGAGTTTTTATATATGTTCATCTTATGATTTTTTTTGTCAACTATGTTCATCTTATGATAGCATATTTGTTTAGCAACACATAAATTAACGCTTTCAACGAAAGCAAACTGTGACAAATTTTAACATACGAACGTTATTGAACCCAAGAAACAGAAGCATGACGACCGATTTTATACACAATCATCATAACAAACCACTGTTTCAAAAAACCAAGGTTGAGTTCAAGACAGTGACACTTATTTATTTTATTACGGACACTGGAAAGACGTCTCTGTTTAGCAGTCATAAAGACATCCTGAGGATGTTAAAAAAGATAATTTTCAATTCAATTCCGAGAATACTGGTCGAGGTAGCAATCCATAATAGCAGAGACGGTGCCGATAAACTCCTCTTCAGTTGTCTCTGGGAGCACTATAGCTTCAGCATCATTGATTATTTGTTCAATCACAGATTCTTTCTCGAGTGTTACTCTGCACATTATGCTTCCGATGGCAAAAGGTGTGAGACCCTTTGCAGCACCTTTCTTGAGAAGCATGGTCGAGATGCGGAAGACACGGGCGCACGAAGGCGGAATCTCCCAACCGTGGAGTCTCAGAAGCTCGATGTCTTCCTCAGGGTCCAAGGATTCGATGTATTCCAATGTCTCTGAAGAGTATGGCTCTTTTGCTTGAGGCCAGTATAGCCACTCGAATGTGCAGTCTTCAAACTGGACAAATAGTAAAAAGTGGTTTAGTCTCAAAATATAGTGTAGCTAATTCCAATATTGTTTGGTTATTACAGTCATGTACCTTATTTGGAAAGCAGTAGCCGTGATCTATTGGAGTTAGCACGATCTGACCATCATTTCCCTCTCGGCTAACCAAAATGTTGCCACTATGACGATCTGCATTAGCCAGCCTAATGTCTAGAACCGATATCTTGTGAACCTGTTCAACTGGGAAGACTCCATATCCCATATCTTCACAAGTTCCAACATTACTCACAAACATCTGCAATGAACCAATCTTTGTGTTCTCTGGAGAGAAACTGTAACCGTTGGGATGGTTGAAGTCTTTGTGCAAACATTTGACCATTGTTGTTGGCGGAACTCCAGCGAAACCGGGTTGGTCACGAGGAGAAGTTCGTGTTCCAGTCACGGGATAGTCCAAAATGTAAGCAGCTACTTCTCTAAAGGCTCCTTCACCAACCTGTGTGCCTTTCTTTAGTCCCTCCCCGTCAACTGAAACACGCTGCCCGTGCGGATTGTTCACGGCCAATGGCTCCTCGTCAATGGGTTTAAAGACGGATACATATTTGTTTCCGGATGGATCTTGCATGAAGTAAGCTCCCCCTGATCCATCAGATGTTTTGATCGGGCCGTTTCCCTTCTCCAATCCTTCTATAGTGGAGCTAATAAGCTCGTTGACCAGTGAAGGGAGTTCAATTTCACGGTTAAGAACAACAGGCTCCAGGAAGAAATCCTTTGGCGTTTCTTGTGGTGATATGAGTCTTCTTCTACCATCCACTGAGTTGTCGTTCTGAGTTACATTTTCGATAGAAACCTCAAAATCCTTTCCCACTGGTTTTGCTCTGACTTTAGCGGATTTCCTAATCAGCAAATGAATCACACTCTCCCCGTCTTTACAGAGATCAGTTATAAGTCTCTGGTCATCTAGCTCTTCACCATCTAACGTGAGTTCATGATCCCACGTATTCCCCACAAGCTCGCTCTCCCTCAAAGCTATTTTCTGCTTCACGTAGCCAACGTTTCTGCTCCTCTCAACAAAGAGCTCAAACTCCTTCCCTCCAAAAGTCTTGACGGAAATGGCTTGGAGATCAGAGAGCCTAATAACCAAATGCAACAGTCTCTCATCAGCAGGACCACAATCTCGGACTTGGGAATCATTTCGAGCTGGCTCTCTACCGTCATAGTCCAGCTTCTGCTTCTTCACAAAAAATCCCTTGATACTCTGAATCCTCAGTTTCACGGATGCTATCAAATCCGACTCCATGACCCGCAAGGGGCTCAGAGATCCGGAAATAGACAGGAATATCAGGATTGGGTCGTCTAAGTCCAAACCAAACCGTCCAATAAAACCTGGAAAGTTGACAACTTCTTCCAGGGCTGGACTAAGAGCTACACTAGCAATTGACATACCAACTGTACAAACTTTCTAATACTAAAAATCCTCAAGAGCTGGATTCCGAGGAATGAACAAATCCCCAAGAGCTCAACAGGGATTAAAGAAAAAAGGCTGAAATACCAGAAGAAACTCAACCTTCCGTGTAGTTTTTAAACAGACCCAAGTTCCTGCACGGATTCAGGAACTCAGAAACGAAGTGCCTTGTAAATCACATCTTGCCAACCGAATTCATATTGAAGCTAAACGAATCCCAAAACCACCTACGCCTTCATTCAGCAAAGAACCTGAACAACCAATGATCACAGGAATCAGCCAAAGATATTACTCAACGAAACATCAATCACTAATCAACCCCATCTTATAAAAAATATAAAAACATTCAGATCAAACACAAAGATTTTAGAGAAAAAAAAAAAGGATGTTCACACTAACCTCTCCTCTTGTATGGAGGATGAACAAGACTTCTAATTATATCTTTAGCCAAACTATATACAGCCTTTTAAGAACTTAAGGCCTCATCTTATATAACTAGTAAACCTCAATAACCTAAAATTAGCTCAAAAGAAGCCTAACCAAACTATTCAAGTCAACAACGCCTTTATCAAAAGCCAAACTAACCCCAGGCTGGCCTAAAAGTTTTGATCTTACCAACAAAGTTTAATTATAGATTAAAAATCCATCACTCAACAAAACAGCACTATCCATTGTTTATTCGCTAAAAAAAAGTCTCCCATCATCTTAAAAAAAAAAAAAAAAAGTCTCCGATCATCTAACTAGCATTCACACTATGGAACTGCTACAGTAAACGAAAATTAGATTAACCTTTCTCGATCATCGAATAGATACAACCTAATCATTCATGATCTGAAGAGATAACAACAAACTAATCGATCGGAATTTTAAAAAAATGATTCATACCTCGGAATCAAAATCCGTGAACCGATGGATCAATCGAAACTGTTTCGTTTAAGATCTAATCGTCGTCAATTATCCGAGAATCTGGAAACTCTTTTTGCAAAATTTTCCCGAGAATTTGAGCGCGTGAGTGCGTACCCAGAAAGAGAGGCACAAACAGTAATCAACTACTAACGAGTCTTCTTTGAACAGCGGCGAATTTTCTGGGGATCTATTTATATCTTTGACCTCGCTGACTTTTGACGGAAGTTTTGTGCCATCTCTAACGCCGTTAACACGGATACTGATTTCGTAACGGACGCGATTTTTTACCGTCTAAGAAGTTTAAAAAGACCCATTGGGTCTTCGATCCTGGGCCCTTATGTAGTTTATTTTTTTTTTTTTTTTAGGTTAGGTTTGGCCTGTTTATATATTCCTGAAAACCGAATATAACCGGGGTGCTTCATATGAACTAAACCAGTTTATTACAAAGATCTAACCCATTTTTTACCATAAGCACCAATCATTTAAAAAAAAAAAAAGTTAACAACCAGAATGTTTGAAGGACAAAGGCAGATAAACGATTCTTATTAGACATTTCTTCTAAGGAATATAAATTGTATAAATTAACTGGATCATTGTTATTAGTTTAATATTTTTTGTCGATGTGCAAACCTTTTTTTAATTTCTCTAATAGCATAAATCACTGTTAACCACATATTGATGGTAAAATGAAAAGTTATAAAAAAATTGAATAGGCACGAGAAAGATTATATATATATATATATATATATAGAGTTATTCTTGGGTTCACCCTAGGGTGAACCTTTAGATTCACCGACCAATAGAATTCAAGTATTTTACATTTAATATCTTTTCAAAAAGTAAATAAAATATTGTTAAATTATATTATGTTTTCAAATAAATAGCTAAAAATAAATAAAAATAGTTGTAGTTGCAAATTTTCTTTTAATAAAAACTCTAAACCCAAAATACTAAACCTAAAACCCTAAATACTAAACCCTAAACCCTTAGGAAACCCTAAACCCTTGGGTAAATACTAAACCGTTAGATGAATCATAGTTTTAAAAATTAAAAAAACTTTTTAATCAATTATTACTGTTTTTTTGTTTATTTTTAGTTATTTATTTAAAAACATAATATAATTTAACAAGATTTTGTTTCTTTTTTTAAAAAAATATTAAATAAGAAATACTTGAATCCTATTGGTTGGTGAACCTAAAGGTTCACCCTAAGGGTGAACCCAAGAATAAGTCATATATATATATATATATAATATATATTTAAGTGAAAAAGAGAGTAACAATATCACCTTCATAAAAAGGTTTGTTTATAGTCAAAGTTTCAAAATAAAATAAAGGTTTGTTTATGAATTCTCATATCTTCTGTTATATATTGTGTTTCATCTTTCTCGGTATATATATTGTTCATCAAGAAATATCAACAACTCATACCATTTTCTCTATTCAACAATCGCATTTACAATTCTAATTATAGATTTGAAATACATCGGTAATTTTTAAGAATGTAGCTGAGAGAACTAAAATAAAGTTCTTTTGTTAAGATCAAAGTTGTAAATCCTCATATTCAAATTCTATTGAGGACTAAACAATTAAGTGATCAAACAGCATCATGGATAAATTTGATTGATGTTGAGACTACATAATCACTTAAAGCATCTAAATAATATCAACCACTGAAATAAAGAATCTTTTATTATGTGAATCTCTTTTGACACCAAGTTGCAAATACAAAGTAATGATTATAGATCTTAGTGGAAATATGAAGAAACTGAGAAAATCATTACAAATGTTAATCACAAAGCATCAAACTTTCTTGATCACAAAAATAAAATTGACAAATGTTGTATATATTAACCCTTTGTATTGCAATAAACGATTTCATACAAATAACACATAAATATCAAACTTTATAATCGATGATTATGTCTATTGTTAAAAGAGTGTGCGAACGTCAAAATCAAGTTATTTAAAAAGTAAACTCCATTCTGATAAGATAAGATTGATCACCAACAAAAACAAAAGATATTGATTTTGACCAAACAGCATACGATCTATCATTAAGAAGAACCAAATGAAATAGAGAACCAAATGAAATAGATATGTGTAGGAACAGTAAATAACCATATTATCACTGGAATGGAACCATACCAAACGAGTCAAGAGTGAAAGAGAGATTAATATTGAAGTTGATAGAGAGTAAGTTCTGCTATTTAGAAATTTAAAAGATATCAACAGAGATCTACTATTTGAAGAAAATGAATTTAATCAAATTCTTTTGGAAAAAAAAAATTAAACCTTTTAAGGAACTTTAATAATAGATTGTTTATTAATTCTCAAAAATTAATTAAACCTCTTCGGTTATTGACCTGATATCAACAAGCTTTGCTTCATATTGTTGATGTTGTTAACGTCAATTAGGTATAGTTTTATTCGGTGCAATACAACAAACTAATAGTGTATTAACTGATAAACAAACTGTAATATATTTCGGTTCATTTGGACATGATTTTTAAAACCAAATTAACCGAAAAATAAATATAAATCAATCAGTTTGGTTCGGTTATATGTTTAAGTTGGTTCACATGACATTGGGTTTATTTCTTTCAAACTCAACTTCATACTGACCTGAAACAAAACTGTCACTAATCTCCTTTAACTTAAGATTAAGATTATGTATGTACAGAACTGAAGAAATCTACAAACTACATTCTTTTAATATTTCTATAGTTGAATTGGAAGATCACTTGTTCACTCCACAAAAACGATTCCAAGATACTTATAAAGATTGATTTATTGCAGCCATTTCTCAAAATCCTAGCATACATCTCTGTCGTTCTCTTCACTATTTCTATACAAGAAAGAGTACTTAGAAACAAAAGGCAGAGAAGGAGAAAGGCAAGAATTTGGGGATTTTATCTATTCTCTGCAATCTGCATGGATCACTTAGAAGTATAGGTTTTGCAACTCCATTTCTTCGTCCTCACAAGATGAAATGAAACTTGGAAACGTTCCGTGTATGTCCCTACATTCACCAAGAATCTTTTCATCAATCCATTTGGTTCGATGCATCAATCAAACCAGTCGGTTTGGCTTAATCTAGTTGCGTTAAGTGTAGCAGCTGCACAAAAAAAAAATTACTGAACTACTAAATGTAGACTCACTTTAGATACGGTAAAGTCATGTTCTTGATGAGCGATGGATTCTTGGACACAAAATCTTTCCATTCATCTATATCAATTTTCCCGTCCTTCTTGCGATCTGCTTCAATAAACGCCTGCAAAAAATTACCAATAATGTTCAACAATCAACATCAAGTTAATATATATTGATAGAGGTGTGGTGAAGTAAAAGGACTACCTTATCCACCATTACTTCTATCAGATCTTCGGAAAGAACAAGCTCAGATTCGTGAAGAAGCGCGATTACCATCTCTTTTAACTACACGTAAGAATAACAACACACAAAATAATTTAATAAAAAAAAGTAAATAAAATCTCCACGGTTGCAGGAAACTACTGCGAATAAGACTCACTTCTTCTCGCTCGATGAATCCAGTTTGCCGTAAATCATACAATTTGAAAGCAACTGAAAATTCATGATAAAGTTGTCAGTTGCTTGAAAGATAAAAAAAAGAATAATAAGTAGTTGAATTTGAAGCAAGTTACATTTTATTTTCTCGTGGACAGGTGCACTTGGATGGAAGACGCCTAAAGACCTGACAAATTCTCCAAACTCGATAACTCCATTTCGCTTCACATCAAATACATCAAATATCTGCGGATATCATATTATAAACACACAACTTTATTTACATACGTTATCTATAAATGTAACTTGTTGTAGGTATAGTTAGTTAATATACGTACCCGATCAGCAAAAAGGTTCTTCCGGTTCCTATTTCTGAATAACGCCAGCTGAAACTCTTCCTATAACATCGCACTTTAAACTCTAAGCCATATACGAATATAAAAATCACAACAACCAAATAAGGGGACTCTGTTTCTAGAAAGAATGAAAGAAGAAACCTTATGGATAAGACCGTCGTCGATAATCGAGCTGCTTAGCTTCTTGAAGAGTTCATACAGGGCTTCCACTTCTTCCACCGTAACTATTGTTAAATCAAAAGTAGGGTGAAAATTAAGAGTTTTGTCTAAAGTCTAGAACATGTTTTTGTAATACTAAAGTATCTGATATTGATAATATCTAAAACTAGTAACTGACATGGCGTAACGGAGGCAAGGAGGTCAGGATCCTCATATCCTGGCGGTCGTAGTGCATTGGTCTTCTTCTTCGACGGAGCGCACCCCATACGAACACACCTTCTCTTAGCTCTTATTAGTCTTTGCTTTCGCTCTACAACCAAGAACACAAAAATATTGGTTTATAAAAATATTTTTGTTCGTAATAATAAGGTGAATTAATATACACTATTGCAAAAAACGTCCAAGAACACAGAAGTCATAATCGAGTGCAAGTTAATAATTTTTAATGGGAATCGACAGCTATATGAACGATTGTTTCATTGGTTTACACATAACAAATACGTAAGATGTAGTCGGCCAAGTTACCTATTAAATTAAAGAAAAATGTAGCTTTCTCGACAGCTATTTTAAGCTCTCCCAAACATCGGCTCACGTTTAATATACTAATCGAACAACCATAACTAGAACAAAACGACATATTCGTATTTAATCTATAGTTTAGCAAGTGTTCCAGTAAATAAAATGAAACCAACACACAAACAAAAACTGTATATAGTTCATTAAGCCACGACAATGACAAATGAACAGACGTATAGATAAGAGATAACATTTTTTCTCCTAGTTATCTTATTCGTAGAGATAGCTTATCAGAGTCTCCTATGATATATGCATATATATATAACACATTAATAAAAAAATTGATCATCTTGGTCCACATTAACTAATAGTTCCGAAGATCTTTTCTAAAGATTTGTGGGTACCGATTTTTGACGAATATAATTGAAAGAGTTTTTTTTTTCTGCTTGAAATACACACAGTTTCAAATGCAAGAATACAAGAAGTACTGCTTTATTGAAAATCACGAGACTGAGACAAGATCTTGTTGCTTTATATATGTCATTTTTAAGAAAGTAAAATGAAAGGGGTTTAGCTACACTGCTGTCTAGAGTACAAAATCAAATCAGGTACGGACTATTGAGGACTCTATACATAATACATAGTCATACACTCTACAAAATATGCATACGTAAACCAAGTTGCACATATATAATTTAGTTGCAGCGTTTTTATCTCGTTGTTCACCTTTTCAATCTATTTGCTTGTGTAACGACAAAAATGTTCAATATTTTGTTGACTATTCAAACGGCCATGCAGCCAAGAAAGATGACTTTTTGTCTATTATTTAATTTCTCTCCAAGTATTTATATAGAAAATGTCTAAATGAAATGCAACTTGCAGGTGTTGACTTTTTAGTTTTTTTTTGTCACGGAATGACTCTTTAGTTTTTTTTTACATATGTAAATAGTTTTTTCTTGCACGGTAATCACGTAATACAAAACGTACGGCTCTTTGATTAAGTTGATTTCTTTTTTTCTGGGTAAAAATGTAACTAGACACCCACCAACTCTCAGATTCGCCATCTGGCTTGAAGCTCAATACCAGACCGCACAGTTTACCCCCATTTAATTTTAATTGAACCAAACCGAATTTGACCCAATTCACACCCTTCTACTAATATAAAATAAAACAGTTTAATTTGTATAGAACCGAACTAAGACAATAGCAATACTAAACCAAATTCCATTAATAATAAATTAAACCAGACACTCGATTAAACTTATCTAAACTATTAAAGGAGAAGTACAAAAAAGAAATAACCCTTAATTTTTCTCAATAATTACCAACTTATGCCATTAGAATTAAACTTAGTGTTTTGCTTTTTTTCTAAACCTACAATTACGTTTCCTTAATTTTTTTTTTGGGTCAAAAACGTTTCCTTAATTATTATATCATTAATGTTTCCTTAATTACTATACAGTGTAATTACAAGACCATTACTAAATCACATCCTACCATTTTTATACATATTGTTCTATACAATAACTAAAACATAGACGTTTGAAAGCAAACCATACAATTATTCTTCATTACTGAACTTCTACATTACAAAACAGTCAAAATATCACAGATAAAACTTTGAATTTTATTTTGATGCTAAGTTCCTTCATCGAATCAGATTGTTGTTTTTGTCCGCAGAATCAAAACCAGTATATTAGTTATATATAAATATATCTTCACAATCTTATTTTTAAATTCAAACTCAAAACAAATCATTTATTATTTTTCTAAAGAAAATTATCTTACACAGTTTATTCTTATATTTAAGCAATCATCATAACAAATTCAAAATCCTTTTTTTGGTTTCTAATCTTGCATATCACCTAAAACATTTATTATTAACCTAAAAGACATTACATTCCACTATCTATTCCTATATCTAAGCAATCATGGACTTTGATTTCTTTTAGACAAATGTTATTTGGACTTTGATTTGTTATTAAAATGCTACATGTGTTTTCATTTGGGTTTTATAAATTTTTATATGTTTTGGGGTTACATTTCCAGTTGTTTCTATCGAAATGATTTTTTATAAAAATTTAAAATAAGATTCAAATCACAAATTTTAGAGTTTCGTATTTGACAGAACTCATATATCTCAACTAAATGCTCTAATATTATATACTTTATGTTTAGTTTACCAAGTAAAAGAAAAAACTACAATATAATAACAATAAAAGCTCATAGTTTAAAAATGTACATTAAAAAAATAAAAAATATACAAAAAAATTCAGAACTCGATAACATATGAAACAATATCGGGAATATTTTTACAATTAACAAAAACATATGATTAAATTAAATATACATCGTACATTAAAAAATAAAAAATATACAAAAAAATTCAGAACTTGATAACATATGAAACAATATCGGAAATATTTTTACAATTAACAAAAACATATGATTAAATTAAATATACATCCGCGCGGACGCGCGGGTCCAAAATCTAGTATAAACTTAAAGGTTCAGTTCGGTCTGTGCACTAATTGCCGCGTCAAAGAATAGTTTAGTTTTTAAATTTTTTTGTTTCTGTTTCTGTTTTTATTTGTTTGATTTACACTGAACCGAAAATTTGGTAAATCGTATAACTAGATTCCTTGAGAACCGGACCTACTTTTTATTTTTTTTAGTAAAATGTTAGGAGAACCGGACCTACTTTGACTATCTAAAGAAGAAGAAAACCCAAAAAGTGATATAAACTTTTTTTTTTTTGGTAACAATGTTAAAGGATATAAACTTTTAAACAGCGAAGCCTCCATTTTGTTTGTAAGTCAGATTAGATCCATTGAATGTGATTATCCATTGAATGTGATTATGTGAAGTAAAAATGGGATGTGAGAACAAAGAAAAAATGCCATTGGAAAGAGAAGAAAGCTATTTCTCAGCAGCTTCCTTTCTAAATTTTCTAATAAAATATATTTTCTTGGGAAGAACAACAGAAAAAAAACACAGAGAAAGACAGGTGCATTTACCCAGGATTAAATCAAAAAGTAAAAAAAAACGGAGTAGAAAACAAGAAAAACTAACCAGGAATGATCGTGTGAATCTGGGTTCTTCTCGCCTCTTCAGTTCTTGGATCCTGAAAACTTTGGTGTTGTTGTGTGGGGGGAGAGGAAAAGGGCAACCCAGAAGTAATTAAAAAAGTGTGTTGGGCTTCGCAACATCGGTTCGGTTTTGTATCTATCCATGCGTGTTGGATAAATAGCGATGTGATGTCAGTTTTCAAATCGTGTTTGATGATTTCTATAAAATAATTAATATCGCAGAATGGTCATATAAAAAAAAGGTGTACTACTGTGTGATGTCCCACGAGTCCCACTGGATATTTTCTCTTTTTTCCTTTTGACAGTTGTGGACCATGTTTGGAATCGCGCTAGGCGTGAGTCGGGCGGTTGGTGTACGCCTAGCGAGTTATCAAAAAATCAGAGATCATACGGGGAGTACTCGGGGATTAATTTTAGAGCAAATTTGCTAATATATATAAGATTTAGTAAAATGTATCAACGGAACGACATAGTCTAGTGGCTAAGAGGCAAGTTTAAGTCGCAGCGTACCCGGTTTTGATTCCCAAGTAGACCTTCTTTTTATTTTTTTCATATTTATATCAATCAATTGCGAAATTACAAGTCTGTCTTCGTCTCCTTCTTTTCCTCTGCAACCCTAGCCGCCTTATTTCTGTCACCCACACGATTTCTTCATTTGTTTCTTCTTCTTTTCTATGTTTATACCCAAAACAATTCTAGTTATTGTCGATCTAATAGATTTCAAAGCCAGTTTTTTATAGTATAAGCTGATTTCTTTTTTATTTCACTGTTAACTAGAGAAAACTCCGGTGTACCGTCTGGCCACGCCGATCAGCCCATTCTCGCCACGGTGACCTTCCGAGCAGCGATTCTCCGGCCGAGTTCTCGGCCACTCGGGCGCGTTTTAGAACCTGGGTTGTGGATGCTGATTAGTGTTTTAAAATATTTTAGGCCTCAGCTAGCTATATGGTTGGTTACTTTATAGTATCTTAATGTATATATAAATATGTATGGTGAATATTTTAAGGAAATATAGAAGTACATAAATTATAATGTTATGTATAAAAGTATATAAATTAAATAATTTATAATTAGTATAATTTATGAGTTTTTGACATAATAATTTATGAATTTATACATTACAATTGTTAAAGATGAATAACAAACACAAGTAAGTCATATACTCCATTAGATAATATTTAGGTTATAATTATACTTTGTTTATTAAAAATTTCAAAATGATGAAAATTTGTTTTAGAAATCAAAATAATAGTATAAACAATGTGAAAGAATTCATAATTTTCCAACTATTAAAGTAAAAAAAAATATAACTCAAACAACATAATATTAAAATGATATTGTAAGTTTTCACCCAACATCAATATTGATGCTAAGACGAAAACCTATTTTGAAGAAGTAATTTAAACTATTAATAGTTTTTAATAACATTAAAAGTTTACCTCAGTAGCTCATACCCGCCCTACTATAACTTACTCCCTCCGTTTCATATTATATGTCGTTCTAACCTTATACACACAGATTAAGAAAACATTTAATTTTACATATTTTCAAAATAAAAATACTATTACCAATACACCTAACCATGTATCAACCAATAGAAAAATAGAAAACAGAATATTGTTAATAAATTTTGCATTGAAAACCGAAAACGACACTTATTTTGAAACAAAAAAATTCCTCTAGAACGACATATAATTTGAAACGGAGGGAGTATTTAAAATAAAATGCCGACAATAATTCTTTTGGGAAACCATTATGTTAGAACCTTTCAGCTTGTACAAGGGAGTTTTGGCTCATGTATAGAGCTGCCTCATGCCTCCTACTCTCACTTACAGCAAAAGGACAGCACTGAAAATACATGTGCCTAACTTTTCTTAATTTCGTCATGATCAGCTTTTTTCTGCTTTCTTAAACATCAATTTTTGTTTATGTCTCACTTTAGTTAAATAGGATTCTTTCTCTTAAAGGCGATCCATCTTTTTATTTATTTATTTTAAATTAAACCAAAATTAGGTTATGAAATCCCCCATCTTCTTATTTTTATTTTTTTTCAAATTAAACCAAAATTAGGTTGTGAAATCGCCCACTTATATCGGTCTCTTCCCTTTTTCTCTATTTTATCTTTCTTTTTGTCGAATGGACGTATGTTTAATCACCGAGCAGTAGTATAAAGGTTTTTTTCCTATGTTCGTGCTAGAAAAATGAGTCTATAGCTTTGAGCCTTTGACCAAATTTAAAGTCTGTATCACCCTATATGAGGCTTTCAATTTAACATGAAGAGTGTGATTGGTTGGATGAGAGTAAGGCTGTAAAAAAAAGAGAGTAAAGCTGTAACTGGTAAATTAAATATGAAATTAATGGAACAAAAATAAATGGAATTCGATAGAGATGAAATACAACAAAATTTCTTGTGGAATGTTTTCTTTGTATTTTATTTAATTATTTTTAGAATTAATGCAATGGTCATTTCATTCCATTCATAACAAACATTAAAAAGTATCTATGAAATTAGTGAAATCAATCATTCTATGTTATTTTATTACAAAATAGTGTAATCTAATTGTACCTTGAATCAAAATAAAAAATAAAATTAAAAGCGTGAAAAACAATACAGTGGAAAACATATAAGAAAAGAAAAATAATAATAAATAATATTACTCTAGTAAAACTGTGAGTAAAAATGAACCTATGAGTTTCGCTATGTAAATAGTAGATAGGGTAAAAATGAAAAAGTTGCATTCCACTTGATTGGTAAATAACAGGCGAAATCCAAAGTATTTTTAAAACTAAAGTAAAAAGTTACTCTAAAATGAGAGAAGGAGACTATCCACTCATTAGGCTTGAGATTTATTATATGGAATCCAGATTCGATTTAAATTTTTTTTTCAGATCCGTTCTGAAATTAGGATAACTGGAACGTCTGGATCCGAATTCCGATAATAAAATTCAAAGATCTGTCAAAACTGAATTGGATCCGGATATCATAATTTTTAAGTCTGGATATCTGAATTCGGATCCGTATTTATAAAACATATTAATTTTTTTAAATTTTATTAATAATTATATTTGATATACTAATACTGATTCATAAACTAGTTTTATAATACTATATTTTAATTTTTAAATATTATATTCATATTTATATATATACATCTTGTATAAATATTTAATTTATATATTATTTTAGAATTTCATATTTTAGAGAAAAATATTTTTATTTTATTAGTTATTTTTACGAAATTTGGATCTGGATTCTAATATCTGCGAGTAGTATGATATTTTAGATCAGACAGTACTTTATAATTGGATATTATATTAACCTTTTAGTCTGGGCGTAACTGAGGCATTTTATAATTTATATAAGACATGTTGGATTTTTTTTTTTTTGTTAAAGAAGACATGTTGGATTTGGTCAGCTTGGTTTGGTTCAGTTGTAAATTCATAGTCAGATTAAACTGAAAGTTGTGGTTTTGTGTTAAATTATGATAAACTTAATTAAATTTACGTAACTTCAGTTAAATTCAGCTAGTTTGATTTTTGGTTGTAAATTCATGAAAGTTGTAATTTTTTGATAAATTATGATAAACTTAATTAAATTTATGTAACTTCAGTTAAATTCAGCTAGTTTGATTTTTGGTTAGTAATCATATAATATAATTTCAATTTTTATAAATCAGTAGTATAAGTTGGATGTATTTTTCATAAGAGCAAAAAAAAATCAAACTAAAAATAGAAGGGCTAGATTATATGGATTAATCGCAATAAACCAGTACCATGAACCCAAACACAAGGAGAACAAAGAAACAACCCAAAAAACACCGAAAGCCAAACCGATAATCAATGTTTGAAAATCTTTGAGATCCGGTTGAACTCATAAGTCCTAAAGATGAAAAGTTCATTGACATTCTTCTGGATTAGCTTTCTAGAGAAAGCTTTGTTGCACTCTCATATCTTTCATTAGCCTTGTCCATCTTTTTCTCCAACTTAAGCAACGAACACCTCTCCTCCTCTATCTCATTTTCAACCCTTCCCACTCTGTTCCTTGCTTCTTCCAAGTTGCTCCACTTCTCTTCTTCGTTTTCCCTTGCTGTTACCGGGAAACGAATCTCCGGTTTCCTGACACGGCAAAAGAATCAAAAACATCAAGTCACATACAAACACGCTAACATGGAAAAGAAACAACGACGAGGTCAACTGTACCTGTACACTGTATATAACTCGTTTCCTTTTGCTATAAATCCATCTAACGACACTGCACCATCACCATTGATGTGTTCAAGAGCCTCTTCAGCCTGTGCTTTGGTCTCATAAACCTGTAACTTCCCAAACAGACTATAGAACAGCGTTTCCCTAAGCCCATGACCGTCATTTGTTTTAATGTTTAGGTCCTCTTCAGCCAGGTTGATCATGTTCACTGCATAGCCTTGGAAACCCGGTATGGGATCTCCATTGGTTAGCATTGGATCATCCATGGATAGTTTCCTCTGTGGATCATTCTCCACAAGTCCACCAATCCAGGGACTACACGTTTGGAAAAAGAAAAAAAGATCATCAAGAAACAACATTAGGGTTTAGCAATACAAAACTTGAATGGTACGTTACCTTTTTAAACCAAGACATAGAACATGTGACCGGCTGGTAATTGATCTTTCGAGCCTAGCTGCTTCGGCTTGAAGCTTGAGATCACTGTCTGGTCTAAGTCTCGAAGATTTGCATACCAAAGCTAGCATAGTGTCTTCTCCCAAATACTCAGACAATACCCTGTCATATACTCATATACTCAAGTAACATAAAATACTGAAGTTTTTGTCCAAAGTTTAGAAAAATATGATCAGATCTAGAGATTAGTGTTACCTGCTAAGGGAGGTTGAGGCAACTGAACCAAGAAGCGCTACGATGCCAAACACTCCTTGCTTTGACAGAAGCTGAGACTTCGGAGCAGGAGAATTTCTGTATAAAGAACAGAACAGCGATGCCTCAGTGTTATGATGCTTCTCTTCGATGTGTTTCATCATCGATTCCTTGGTTGATAGGCACTCTGGGAACGACACACCGATAGGCTCCAGAGAAGCTGAGATGGAGAGAAACTATGAATGAGACTATGTTCTAATAAACATTTTGTGAAAGCTCTTTTTTTTAAAAAAAACTAATAGTTACCTTGCAAGGCACTCAACTCTTGCGCAGCCTCTTCATGTTCAGCTTCCAAACACTTGAGACGCTCATCTACTTTCAATATCTTTTCACTGTAACTATTGAGCTGCGCTTTTAGTACCTGCAGAGGAAAAGGAGCATTTTCAAAACAAGAACTTGGAACGCAAGTTATACATCATTATATATTTTTTTTTTGTGTGGCTAAAATGGGGTAATGATCTATACATACCTCAGTGTAATCATTCAACTGTGACATATCCACTGGTGCAGTTTGGCTACTGATAGCCGATGACATTTCTCTAATGGACAAAAGTCTAAACTGTGACTGTGAGGATGGTGTCTGTTGAGTTGGAGTCACCCATGGATTTGAAGTTGAACCAATCTTTGATTGAGGCGTTAGATATATCCTTGGATTGGGTTCAAAACTACCAATCTCATCTCTTTCAGAAGTTTGAGCAGATGTTAGCTGAATCTGAAAAATTAATAGAAGATACTATCAACAAACAACATGCATTTTCTTCTCACATATTTCAAGATTATAATTACTACCTACCTTTAAGTTCATATGAAGCTCTGGGTGCCTAGAATGGAAAACCTTAAAAGAGAAGACACCCTCAGTCTCAGGTAGGGCAAGAGAAGTGATTTTGCAGGAGCCATGAACAAAGGCATATCTGACTGTACTATCAACGCTGCTTGAAGTGGATTCAATGCTCAAGGTGTGCGAACAGTTGGATTTTTCGTCATTGTTGATACTAGTATCCATAATACCATATGAATCCGCCACTTTAAACTTGAGGTTTGTCAGATTTGTACCAGCAGTATAGTACTCTGGGAGCTTTTTTTAACAAAAAAAACAAGATAAAAGTGTTTAGGGCAGAGAGAAGATGAAGACTTAACTGCAGAACAAGTGAAGCAAACTTAGTTACAAAGATTTTTTTACCTCTGTTAACAGCCTGAGCTCTCTTATCTCAACTTGAGACTCTTTCTTGAAGATCTCTTTCTTGCCAGACATTACAGCAAGTGATACTACAGAGAAAACAAAGATATTAGACAACGAGAATACCTCTTTATTACATCTTACACAACAAATGGGCACCATTTGTTTTACCGGGTTTCCCATAGCCTGCTGTGACTTTGAGAATTCCAGATAGATCAATGCAGCCATCGCTATCAACCTATGAAGTGATCAAATGAAACAAGTTACTAAGCTCTGTCTACTACTTGTTTTATCTACTCATCTTTTTTTTTGTAATTAAAACTGAAGAAAATAAGCTTTCTCGCACCTTTAGGTCTAAGCCCATCGAGTCTTGGATACAAAAGCCATTCATACACAACAAAACAGTGGTACCTTCTTCAACATGATTATTATATCCATCGAACATCTGCTTAAAAGTTACTGCGCTCAGCTTCATTCGATGGAAATGCTCATTACTTAGATATTATTGAATACTTGTTTTATACATACCTCCAAGATATAGTTCTCAACAGTAGAATCCGGAAGCAAGTTTTCCAAAGCCTGTGGATTGTTCTCGACAACACACTTCAAAGGCCCAGGTTTAACTGAAATACAAAAGTCACTTTATAAATCAAGTTATTTTGTATCTGTAACATAAGTTACTTCAGTTTTACAGAACAGACAAATGAATAACTGTTTCTATACAAATTCAAAGCAAGAGGCTTACCTTCACAAGCAACTGAGACAGAAAATGGTTCATCCTTTGAGCATATCTCTAAGGTTGCTTTATAGTGTGGTCTAATGTGATCTAACCCATCAGTCTTAACGAGCATATTCTGCATTTGTTTAAGAAAATTAATACACTTACCACCAGAGACTTTGTACATAGTATCTATCTACCCTATCTTAATATTAAAAATATAGTCATAAGTCACAGCATTTGGACTTAGATACCTTGAATTTCAGAATTCCAGTATCAATCAGGTTGGCCTCAATCTTGTAAACCGGGACTTCGAAATCTAGACCGGCTTTCAGTTTAACTTGCAGACTTGGAACAGAAGCGAATGGTATCTGATTCTCATACTCATCCAAACAAATGATAGATAAAGGTGGAAGACACGATCCCACCCTGTAGATACACATTTATTATGTAAGTGAAGAAAGGTCTGATAAATGGCAGTGCAGTCAGTTATGAGTCTTACCTAACATTAATGGTCTCCTGATTACCACCAAGTTTCCAACTCCCCACCTTAAAAGATGGCTTAACTATCACCTTCTTTTTACAAGTAATTGAATTCCCCTACAAGGAAAATGTACACCGATTAGACTTATATGATATATATTGTAGCTTTGTATTAGTTATAGCTTTACTTACAACAGAGAAACTGAAAATGTAAGTCCCAGCTTGCTTGAACAAGTGTGGGAACTTGGACTCAAGTTTGAAGACGTAAAGACCATGAAACCCTCCAAGGATTGTAGGAAAACATCTATCTGAATACAACGGTTTTGCATTCTTATCCCTTGATCTGCCTTGTAACTCTACTTCCATGACCATCTCTCCATCCATCTTAACAATATGTTTTTGATCCAACTTTTTGGACAGTTTTGGTGGAGATGTGTAGCTAGCAGGTCGAACAACTGCAACAATCTGTTGAGGTGGAGTTCGTCCAGCACACACTGATGCACCAATAGTTGTTTCCTGTAACATGGTTATTGAAACACAAGTGCTTAGATTCATAGTCTAAATCTAACTTCTTATTAATAAGAAGTGCATGAGACGTCCCTACCCCATTGAAGTTCAATGTTCTGCAGTCTTTCTCATCCAGCAAATCGATTCTTGATGGATCCTTTTCTTTTTGCTTGACAAGTTTTCTGTTCCATTCATTCTCATCTAGAAGTACACACTGCACAAGAAACACATCTCAGAGTTAGGTTAAAAGAGTTATGCAGAAGAATAGAAAAAGTATGGTTTCAGGGCTCAGTTATTGACCTTTTCAGAGTCTATTATACTGATTGGAAAAGATGATGATTTTCGAATTTCAAGTTTTGAGATTCCTTTAATGGTTGAAAGCATGCATCCCTCTTCCTCAGAGAAATTGATTTGCCTACATTTTTTTTTTTTTAAAGAGTCAGAATACAACAAATAATACAAGTCAGAACTTAATTTAAAATCAATCACCTGCAAATAATCCGAGCATCCCCTGCTTAGAAGACACGTTGAAAGAGATCAATCCACAATGGTAAAAAAAAGTAAAACATGATCCTCATTTACTTTACCTCCGGTTTCATCTTCAAAGTTTTCTATAAGGAAGTAGTCAATGGTTGCATATACATCGTTCTTGTGAGCTCCTGAACATGCACCTTTCATGATCCTGATCTTCTGTCCACGTTCCCATGACTTCCCTTTTCTCTTCATTACCATGTGCACCCTCACAGCTACAGCTCAAACAATCATTTCAGTTACATTTTTTAATACTTTATAGAAAACCATGAAAGTGTTTTAAAGCTAAACATACCTTGACAACCAGGAGATATGCAAAGAGCTTTATTATCCAAAGAATCAAAAATAACGGTTGCTTCATCTTCACCTACTGCTTCTTCTTCATCATATGACTTATGCATCTTAAGAACCCATTCATGATAACTCTGCTCCACTTGCCCATAAGTCAGACTTTTTCCTTCCCTATGAATCACCATACTGACATCTGTAGAACCAAGTGTTACGTCTACTCTAGTCACTAGAAGAATAGCAAAAAATGAGTAAAACTTGGATTTATTTTTGTATACTTACCGTTATCTTTCTCCTTTGATTTAATACCAAAGTTTTTAAGAGCCACAGAGAATAGGTTTTGGCTTGCAAGATCAGTCTGCAAAAAAAAAAGGGCATTGTCAGTAATCAAACAAAGAAGGTACTAATTACATTAACTAGTCTTGGGGATAGTGTTTAAGCTTACTTTTGAGGGTGTTGGGACAAAACCAGCATCCAAATCTACAATCACCATGAATCAAACATACAATCATAAAACATATTATGAAAAGAAGAATGTATATAACTTGACATACCGACAAAACATTTCACTCTTTGGCAACATTTTCGAAGAGTAGAGGCTATGGTTCCTCTTTCCATGAACGGAATTGATGCCTACACAGAAAATAGCATTGGTCAAAAAAGTTCTTTGTCTAACAACAGAGAGTAAAGATGGCAAACCCAAGGGACTTCTGGGAGCAGACGGCCAAGCCTTCTTACTGAAACACGACCAAAAGTTTGGAAACTTTCAGAAACTTTGTACCCTTCCTTCTCTAAGCTTTCTATAATTATATCAATGCTTTCTTTCCCCTGCAACAATGAAAAGTTAAGAGCTCACAAATTGTTCAGTTCAAGAGAGGTAACCAAAGAGGTCAGGTTTTACTTCTTTGAAAAAAGATTGTCATACATGGACGATTGGAAAATAGACAAACTTGAGACGAGCATTTGCCTCTTGTGATGTTCCTGCATGACAAACAATGAGATGAAGAAGCAAAAGCAGCTAGACGCAACTTAAACTGTCCAAAGGCTTAGTACCTTTGCTTTTTACGCAGAATCGAATCTGAAACCAAAACTCTTCACCCTTGGAGTTTAGGTTGGTGGTGGCAACCTCTCCACCCACTATCTCAGTTAAATCCTCTCCATGGACCTTGATAATGTCAAAATAAAAAATAAAAAAAGATAAAGCAATGAATGTAACTAAGAGCACGAAAATAAATAAGAAAATGATAGTATCTAACCTGAAACTCAACAGGCCTAAGAGTCCTTCCCGTTTTAGAGACTTCATCACACTACAAGGTTGACAAAAGTAAAAAAAAAAATATCATTAAGCCATCCAAGAACCACCAGAACAAAGAGATTAGTTATAACATAATGAACAATTACCTGGATGTAAGGAAAATAAATATCCTTAAGTCTGCACTGAAGTTGATATATCTCTGGGATCTTGCGTTTCCATTCAAAGATCTCAACCTAGAAATGAAATAGAATACTCAGTTGCGGTTTCAGGAATTTTAAGTGTTATAAATACATGATTAAACTAGCTACTATAGTGACATATGTTAACCTTTGTGAAGCTTCCATGAGGAGATAACTTCATTTCCTCGTCCAAAGGATCCCTCATTCCACCGGCGACCTTTACAGAAAAAAAAGAAGATGAACTTTGATGATTGTATTAAGAAGCTAAACTGAGTAGCAAGATGGTTGTATGATAATAAACCTTCCAGTTCTTTCCGGATATAGAACGATTGTCAATCAGTGCTTCTTTATTGAGTTGCAGGGTGAATACTTTCTTGGACTGTTTCGTCTTTGAAGACACCAACGTCCGCCTAACCATGCAAATGTCAAGTGAGTTGGATGCACATAAGGAAAGGAACACTGATGATCGGTGAAAACATGAAAAAATACTCTCACCTTCCCAAATGCATACACGCATATGCACCTCCATATCCAAACATTCCAAAGTATGGCTATACAGCATAAGAGTAAGAGTCCATTTTTAGAAGGAAAAAACAGTAAAGTACTTGACAGAACAATGTATCACACACACACACTTGTCAAGTTAACTCAAAGATGCTCTATTGGTGTTACATACCATAAGGTATGGTGGTTTGCCTCCAATAGCTTTGGATTTGTTAGACCTATGTATTGAAGCCCCTATTTTCCCCCTGCACAAATAATTGAAAGAAAGTTATGAACAAAAATCTATAATTTTAGTAAAAGAAAGAACATTTTTAGTTGAATAATAGTGTCTCAGTAACATTAGTATTTTGCAAAAGAAAAAAATATCTTCCTAAGTTTAAGCTGCGTCACCATTTAGCAATAGAATTCTCTTTGCTACTGTCCATTCCAGGACCAGAGTCAAAGACTGAAATCCGATCTTCCAGAACATCCACACTGCAAAACCAATCACATGAATTCCAATTTTTTTTTTTTTAAACTCAGTTTTGATCATTTGACGTCTTATGACAAGAAAAAACCTAATCAGTCTTCTGTTTCCAGGGGAACAAGACCACACAGCTTGCAAAGAATTATCCTGTGAAAAAAATGAGGAGGAATGATTATTGTAGTTCTTTCAACAGGAAATCTCTTCAGGTAATTAATTGTTACTGAAAAAAACACTTACTATAAGATCCGCAAGAGCTGTCTCAAAGCTATAATTTTCAGGTAGTTCTCTAAGCATATCAGTATCAGGAGTCAAATCCCACATATTCTGCATATAAGAACAAACCAAGAATATAATCATCAGCACTGGAACAAAGTTAAAATGAGTCAGTGATATACATTACATATATCAAAAACCTAAATAATAATACTGACCTCATACATAGTGGGAGCTTCACCAGACCCATCCTGGTCCAGAGATTAAAGATATTGCAAAACACATCAGAACAGATCAAGTGAAAGCAACAAAAGGAGATTAAAAATAAAGACTCACATCAAGACGTAGGATATTGCAGAAATCAGGATCAAAACTCTCAAGTCGAACTATTCCTCTAATCTTTTCACCGTTAAAGTCAAGATAAGATTCAGCAGCCAGATTCCAGTCAATCCGTTTCCGCATCTTTCCTGACAAGACACAGCCCTTCCGAGTTTTGTCATACTCCTCTTTCACCAGATCGACGAAACTCCTCATCGACATTTCAGGTTGTGGATTAGTGAGCGTGAGTGTCACGTTAGTGCCGTTTGGTAAAAGAACCTTGAGTTTGTAAAACTTATCTCCTTCTTCATCATCATCAACTAGAACCAGTGCTCTCTTGAGCGGTCTCCGGTCACTCATATGAAAAATACAAAGCGATGAGGAAACCTACAAAAAGAAAAAGAAGAAGAGCAACTATATTGTATCTTCAGAGAGGAAAGTGTAAAATGCAACCAGATGAGGAAAGAAAGCAGAAGATGAAGAGACGTGGAGTGAGAAAGAGAGTAAGTGAAGAGACTCTTTGTGAACTTATAACACGCACCAAGTTTTAAAAATAAATATTTTTTGAAATAAAACTGAGATTTTATTGGCTATTATAGATTGGTGCTCTGTTTCCCAAGAGAAGCAAACTATTATTTACAGAAGTAACTATATATTTCTGTACTTTCTTGGAAATACCCCGAACTTCATACATTTACAGAGATACCCAAAATTGACATTTCACTTAGCGTTGCTCCTTTGCTATTTTCAACTTTGACTAGGATTTTTCTTTATTTACAGAATCTCACTTAAGTGTTTTGATTTGTGGGAGATAGATGTAGCAGAATCTGATTGTTCATGCAGCATACAAGAGTCTACTTTATAAACGAAAAGCTTATATAAACATTCAGAACATAGAGTGATGAAGCAAAACAACCAACGACGATCATATCCACAAAAGACCAGCCCTAACAGACACAATAAACAAGTTCCAAGTTTTCATGAACTAAAAACTAACACCAAAATGCTTTTATTAAGCCTCCCACAAACATTTATACGTCCAGAGACTCAGACATGGCTGTGCAACGTTTGTACTTCTGAGTTGCCTTCTTCAGCTTTTTCCCTATCTTCTTCAACAAACCTTCCTCCACAAGTATCTCCTCCTCGCGCTTTCTCTTCTTATCCCTCGTTATTTCCATCTTCACCAACGTCTTCTCGTGGTTCTCTGGTATTGTTATTGGGAAATGAACTTCCGGAATGCTGACAACCCCCCAAAAAAAGAGCAGAGAGATCAGTTTCAACAGTCATAATAACCGAAGTAGAAAGCAAGCGCACGTACCAGGATCCAGAGAATAAAAATCCTTTTCTTGTTTTGATCACACCATCTAGAGACACAGCATCTACACCAACGAGGTAAGAAAGGGCTGCTTCAAGATCCTTTCCTGTCTCGTAAACTTGCAGGTCTCCAAAAAGTTCATAGAAGAGCGTCTCTCTAAGCCCGTGACCCGACTTTGTCCCTATATCCAGGTCCCCTAAAGCCAGCTCCATCATGTTCACAGCGTAACCTTTGAAACCTGGTATGGGATCTCCATTGCGTAGGGAAGGGTTAACCATCGCTAATCTCCTCTGAGGATCATTTTCAACAAGTCCACTTCTCCAAGTTCTACATTTTTGTTGTATCAGAGCACCAAACATAACATCAGTTAGCTAAGCAATAGAATCAAAAATTAGCAACCAATCAGAGTCTAGATTACCTGGTTGCATCAAGACAAATAACTTGCAAAGGATTGGTTATGGGACGTCGGAGCCTAGCTGCTTCAGCTTGAAGCTTCAGGTACTCATCAAAGCTTGGACTATATTCTGATGATTTGCATACCAGCGCAAGCATTGTGTCCTTCCCCAAATATGCAGATAATACCCTGAGTTGTCACATATCAAATAACTTTGAGAAAATTGAAGTTTCGACTCGGATCAGAAAAGAAACACTTTTTGGTTATAAATTGATGTTCACCTGCTTAGTGAGGTGGAGGCAACTGAACCAAGAAGGGCTACAATGCCAAACACTCCTCTGTTTGACAGATTCAAAGACCGTGGAGGGGGAACATCTTTGGTAAGAGAACAAAACACCGATGCTGCAGTGTCCTGATGCTCCTCTTCAATGTGTTTCATCATTGACTCTCTGGTAGATAGGCATTCCGGGAGCGCCTCACAGATAGAATCCAGAGAAGCTGAGATGAAAATTTACATGAACAGGTTAAGAGTTTCAAAAACCAAAAAGTGAAAAAAGGATCGCCAAGATAGTAGTTACCTTGCAAAGTAATCAACTCTTGGTCGGCCTGTTCTTGTTCAGCCACCAAACATTTTAGACGCTCATCTATTTCCTCTTGCTTGCCTTTGTATGTACTGAGTTCTTGTTTTAAACTCTGCAGCCGAGAAAAAGACATTTTTTATGAACTTGGAACACAAATATTAGATCAGTCTAAGATGAAACGAAAATTATCAAAATATCTGTGGCATAAATAGTGATAATCATATACCTGTGTGTACTGCACTATATCCATCACGCCAGATGGGCAGCTTCCATCCAAAGACTGTGACCTAATGGCCAAAACTCCAAACTGTGAACATGGAGTTCGTTCCAATCCTAAACTGGGAGTTGGAGTCATCACCCCTGGTCGATTTGTGGTTGAAGCCATCCCTGATTGAGGTGTTGATGTCATCCTTGAGTAAGGTGTTGAACAGCCAATGTTGTCATCTCTTTCAATTGCTGGAGGAGGCGTTATCAGAATCTGAACAAGAGAAAATCAGTGTGAATTAACATGAGCATCAACTGAAACATATATCAATATATAACTCAAGTCACATATTACCTTTAAATCCACATGAAGCTCAGGATACCGAGAATGGAAAACCTTGAAGGAGAAGATACCATCAGTCTCAGGTAAGGAGAGAGAAGGAACTTTGCAGGAACCATGGACAAAGGCATATCTGATTCCACTCTCAACTCTGCTTGAATCAGATTCAACGCTCAGGGTGTGGGAACACCTGGTTTTTTCGTCATGATGGATACTAGTATCCATAGAACCATCTGAATCCGTCACTTTGAAAATGAGGTTCGTAAGATTTGAACCGGCAGTACATGGCCCGGGCAGCTGATTGAAACATAACAATTTTCAGGACGAGATAGATAAGTTTTTGCACCAAAAGAATATTTTTACCTCTGTTACAAGCCTTAGCTCTCGTTCCTCGATCTGAGACTCTTTCCGAAATATCTCTTTAGAATCAGACACAACAGAGAACGAGACTGTCGAAAACAAACAAAAAAAAATATCACAATCAGAAGATAATTGTAAAAGGGAAATGACGCCAGACGAATATAGAGATTGAAAAGATCATGTTACCATGTTTTCCATAGCCTTCTGTGACTTTGAGAATGCCAGAGAGATCAATGCAGCCACGGCCATCAACCTATCAAAATGATCAACAAATCAAAACGCAAAACCATCTAAGAAACTGAGTCATCTTACATAGTGCTACAATGGCAAGAAAACTGTATATTATATAAGATCCACTCAAAAAGTCAGACAGAGAATAAGTTTATCACACCTTACGGTCAGCGCCCATCCAATCTTCAATACGATAGCCATCAGTATTTATCAGAACAGTGGTCCCTTCTGCAACGTGGTTATTGAATCCATCGAACATCTGCATGAAAGTTATGATCAACTTGAATTGAACAAAAACCTGTTACTGTATAAACAATATTCATAGACATACAAAGCGTACCTCCAGAATCAAATTTTCAACAGTAGAACCTGGAAGCAAATTTTCAAAAGCCTGAAGATTATTCACTTCAACACGTTCCAGAGGCCCGGGGTTCACTGAAAAAAGCAAGAAAAAAGGTTGTTTAAAAGGAAATAAACTTTCATAAAGACTTAACCAGTAAACATAGAATTTCTATCTTACATTTACAAGCAATCGTGACACATAGAGGTTTGTCTTGTGCTCGTATCTCCAAGGTTGCATCATAGTTTGGGCTGATCTTGTCTAATCCATCAGTCTCAACGAGCATTTCCTGCATTAGGTTTGACAAAACTTTCATACACAATTCGAACTGTCTTTAGTAATCTGTAGTCGCTTAACATTAACCATGGGGAATATATACCTTGATCATGAGAGTTGATCCTCCATCTATCAGGTTGGCCTCAAAGTCATCAATCTTGAGTTGAAATCCAGAGTTGGCTTTCAGTTCAACTTCCAAGCTTGGAACAGAAGTGAACTGTATCTGATTTCCATACTCATCTAAGCAGGCAATACCGAAAGGTTTTAGACACGAACCAACCCTGTAGAAGAAACACAACTCATATTGATCAAGTTTCGACATTCCAAAATTTACAGGTGAAGGGAATAGTTTTAAAGAGTCTTTACCGAACATTCCACGGCTGGGGGTCCAGACTCTCATCAAGTTTCCACTTTGCTGCCTTTGAAGAAGGTTTAACAACAACCGTTCTGCTGCACGTTATCGAGCCGCCCTGAAGGTAAAAGTGTTTCGGAAATTACATTACATGATTACTCCTAAAAAAAATTAACTGGCAAGCAGTAAGGAAAAAATTACTTACGATAGAGAAAGAAAAGTTGTAAGTTCCAGCTCTCTTGAAGAGGTTAGGAAACTTGGAGCCAAGGGAGAAGATGTAAAGACCACCAATCCCTTTACGAGATGTAGGAAACAAGCGCTGAGAACACACGGATTTGGCGGCAACCTTAGCACTCGGTTTCGTGTTTGGATCTGCCAGTTTTACCACCATGACCATCTCTTTGCCCTCCATATTAACGATATGCTTCTGCTCCAACTTCTTTGACGGTGATGTGAAGCATGCAGGTCGGATAACCGCCACAATCTGTTGCGGGGGAGCTCTCCCAACACGCACAGAAACTGGTAGTTCCTGTTGTCACATATTGATATAGAAAACGTTACTCTACATACTGCCACTTATATGTGTTGACATCAAACTCTTAAGTAAATATTGACACGTTCTTACCCCATCAATGTTCAATTCTCTGCAATCCCTCTCTTCCAGTAAATCAATCCTCGAAGGTGCCTTTTCCTGTTTCTTTTCAAGTTTTCTAGTCCATTCTTCAGCATCTGCATGTAGGCACTGTACAAAAAAAACGTTTCTCAGAGTGAAACCCTTGTTGGCTGTACGCAGAAGAAAGAGAATAACAAGAAAAGAAAAGAAATAGTTAAAGTGGTTGACCTTTCCAGAGTCGATTAAAGTAATAGGTAAGGACAAAGACTTCTTAAGTTCCAGTCTCCAACTTTCATCGATGCATGAAAGCTTGCATCCTTCTTTCTCAGGGCAATCGATAGGCCTAAAATTTTAAAGCTATAAGACCACACAGCTCCCAATAAAATACTCAGATGGAAGAGAAAAAGAAAGTCACCTGCATAGAATCCGAGTATCACCTGTGCTCATAAAAAACATTATAAAAAGAAAAGATTTAGCCACAGCGAGTACAAAACATTTATTCCACTTGTAGTTAAAATGAAGGGTGGAGATGGTACTAACCGCCTGCTTCGTCCTCAAACCCTTCTATTAGAAAATAGTCAATGGTAGCGTAGACATTACCATTGTGAACCCCAGCGTAAGCTCCGCTCAGAATCTTTATTTTCTGGCCACGTTTCCACAACTTTCCTTTTCTCTTAACTACCTTGTGCACCCTCACAGCTAGATCACAAGAGCATTGAAAGTAATTAGTACCCCAAATTAGACAAGGAGAATCCTCAAGCATGTTTCTACTTCAGCATCAATACCAGTAAGAAACTCTGTCTAAAATCAACTAACCAAAGTTTCTTTATCATGCATGAAAAGCTAATACATACCATCACGCAAGATGCCAAGAGCCTTTTTATCCAAGGACTCAAGAACGAGAATGCCTTCATCTTCACCTGACGTGGCCTCTTCATCATGGGCATCATGCATCTTCATAACCCAATCCTGATAGTTCTGGTCCAGTTGTGTGATGCCGAGTTGTTTTCCTTCTCGTCGAATCACCATTTTGACATCTGCAAAACAATAATTCATTTCTAATCTTAGTACCAAAAGAAGAAGAAAGTTTGCAGAAGGACTTTAAAGATTCAACTTACCAGTATCCTTCTCCTTATTTGTCGGTTTACTTCCGAAGTTTCTTAGAGCCACCGAGAAAGGATTTTGGCTTGCGAGGTCGGTCTGTAAAAAGAATGTGCAGTGATCAGATGATAATGTGCTAAATACTTCAAATAATCTAGGTTAGAGTTTATCTCACTTTGGAGGGCGTTGGGCTAAAACCAGCATCCAAATCTGCAAAAAAGGAGTGTATACATTCATAAAAAAAAAAATACTAAACCAGAGGTGCATATAGAATTGAATATATGCATGAGCATTTTCATACCGATAAAGCATTTTACTCTTCGGCAAGATTTCTCCAAAGTAGACGCTCTGAAACCTTTTTGCATAAACGGTATTGAACCCTACACATGATTATTGGTAAAACAAACAAGGGCAATAAGTGAAGTTCTTTTTTCAAGCGCATTTGAAGAACTTCATGTAGTTAGCATGCTAATGGTGACAAGAGAAGACTAACCCAACGGACTTCTGGAAGTAGACGACCAAGCCTTCTTACTGAAACACGACCAAAAGTCTGGAAGTTTTCGGAAACTTCGCATCCTTCCTGTGCTAGCCCCTCCAAAATTTTCTCGATGCTTTCTTTTCCCTGTATAGCTCATAACGCCTTCAGTTAAAAAAAGGTGACCAAAGGTAATGTTTTTGCTTCTTCAGAAAAGAGTTGTGTCATACCTGGACGATTGGAAAATAAACAAATTTGAGGCGAGCATTTGCCTCTTGAGGTCTCCCTGGAAAAGACAATTACATAAATTACTTTCATTATCCAATACACCGCAAGCAGAATATCTCTTTGTTAGAAGACACACAACACAATTCTAATGAAGCCTATGCTACCAAATATTGAATCCCAAGCAGCTGAGACCTGAAGGTTTTTTACCTTTTCGTTTTTCACTTGTAAGACTGAATCGAATCTGAAACGAAAACTCTTCACCCTTGGAGTTTAGGTTGGTAATGGCAACTTCACCACCTGCTATCTCAGCTAAATCTTCTCCACTGACCTGGAAAATGATACGCTTAGTAATACAAACGTGAAACACAGTTATTTATTCAGTGATGAAAATGACAAACCTGAAACTCTACAGGCCTTTCAGTCCTCCCAGTTTCGGAAAGTTCGTCACACTACAGGTTGATAAAGCACATTAAAAAAAGCAGTGTGACATTTGATTAGAACCAAGACAAATGTTCAAAGGAAGGACAATTTAAAAAAAAAAACTTATACTAGCGAACAGGAATTGATGCATTTTCCCTATTTTATAGGACAGTACTTTGAAGCATCATTGGACTCAAGTAGACAATAATGTACTCTGGTGAAGATTAACATGCTAAAAGTAACCTAAAAAGCCGATCAACAAAACTCCAAGCAATAACCAAGTATTATGACATATTGTATTGTTGATAGACTAAGAATACCTGAATGTAAGGGAAGTAAATATCCTTAAGCCTGCACTGTAGTTGGTATATTTTGGACATGTCGAATTCTGATTCAAATATCTCAATCTGGAAAGAAAATAAAGCTCAGGAGTTTCAGATTAGCATTGAAACTGAAAATGTCAAAAGCTGAAAAGCAAACGGTGATATATATAGGGACTAGGAAATTTAGAAAAAGAGTGAACCTTTGTGAAACTTCCACGAGGCGATAACTTATTTTCTTCCTCTGTCGGGTCCCTCATGCCACCACTAGTCTATACAATTCATTATTTAGGAAACGTTGGCAACCACAAGCGAGACATAGAATCCAAAATTTAATAAATGAATGAATCATATTACCTTCCAGTTTTTTCCCGAGACTGAGTGGTTGTCAGTCAAGGCTTCTTGCTCGTAGTGCAAAGTGAATACTTTCTTGGACTCTTTCGTTTTAGCAGACACCAAAGTACGCCTAATAAAGGAAGAGAGTTAAAACGCAACCAGATAATGCAGAAGATCATAGGTTGACTAAAGAGGAAGCTGAAGCTCACTTTCCCAAGAACATACAAGCATAAGGACCTCCATATCCAAACATCCCAAAGAATGGCTACAAAGAAAAAAAGAGTGAATCATTCTTCAGATCGTACAATAGCAGGTAGTGATAACAACGAATAATCCAAAACTGACATATTTCTTAACCCAATGTGCTAATTATCCATCAAAATATTTGAAATAAAAAACTTTATAAATTGCAAGATGAATCCTGAGCTATTTTCCACTAGTGAGTTACCTTAAGGTATGGTGGGCTGCCTCCAATAGCAAGGGTCTTTTCAGATCTGTGTAATGAGCCTCCTATTTTTCCCCTGCACAATATAAAACAAAAAAAAGAAGAATGTTCAAGTTAATACCAAAAACATTAAACCTGCAGTATCAAACTGAGGAAACAAAACTTGATTGCAGTATCAATCTTATTAAATATATAAAGACATGTGAGGTTGTATAGTTGTATGTTCCTACAGAACAGTTTCTCAGTTCATAATCATAACTCAATAGCCGCCCTTACTTCCATGTTTTGTCAGCATTTGAATGAAACTGAAGAAGAAATCTCACCATTTAACAATAGCATTTTCCTCACTACTGTCCATTCCTCTCCCAGTATCAAAGACTGAAATCTTATTTGCAGAAACATCCACACTGCAAAAAAGGAATCACATGAATTGAAGGATCACACTCAGTTTTGTTCATCTAACCTCTAAATGACAAGTACAAACCTAATCAGCTTTCGCTCTCTGGTGGAACAAGACCACACAGCTTGCAAAGAATTATCCTGTGATATAAACAGCATGAGCACTCGAGTTCCATATCAGGAATAAATAAGAAATCTAACACACAGTCAAACACAATTTCATCTTCTTGTCCTGAGAATATGAATGTCCACTTTGAACAAACACACATGAATTTTCCATAAGGCATTTCACCTTTTAACTCAAATAATACTGAAACACTTACTATTAGATCCGCAAGAGCTGTCTCAAAGGTATAATTTTCAGGTTGCTCTTTCAGAAGATCAGTGTCAGGTGTCAAATCCCACAGGTTCTGCAAAACCAAGAGTGAACTTTTCACATACCAACGTAACGAGACAAACATTCAGCAAGTGTTTATGTTTCAGAATAGTAATGCTGACCTCATACATGGTGGAACTCACACCAGAACCGTCCTGATCCAAAGGTCGACAGAGAGAACATCAGAAAACAAGAAGACAGAAAATAGTTCAAGAACAAATCCTCATTTTAACAGAACAAGTGTGGGGGGAGGAAACTCACATCAAGACGTATTATGTGGGACGAGTTGGGCTTGAAGGCAGCAAAGCGAACCACTCCTTTCATCCTTTCACCATCTGACTCAAGAAGGAACTTTCCGCCCAAGTTCCAATCAACCCTTGTCCTCTTGGTCATCAAGAGACAGTCTTTACGAGCTTTTTCATACTCCTCCTTCACCAGATTCACAAAACTCCCCATCGGCATCTCACGTTCGGGGTTAGTGACGGTGAGGGGCACACTCGTGCTGTTCGGTAAGAGGACCGTGAAGCTGTACACCACATCATCTTCATCATCCTCGTCTAGAACCAATGCTCTCCTGACAAATCTCCTAGAGCTCATCTGAAATGTGAAGAACAGGATTCAAAAAATGAAACATAATAATCCAGAATTACAGGCTTAGCAGTGGAAGCTAAAGATGGAGAGCAATGATTGCTAAGAAGAGAAACACAAAGCGATCCAATGATAAAAAAGATACAAACTTTCTTCCTTTGTTTGTGAATTCCATATAAAGTAAGTAACTTGTGTGTTTGCTGACTTATAAGACAAGTAATTTAAAGCTACATGTATAGATACAAGAACCAGTTTACAAAAGGAAAGAAGAAGAACGGTTCTACATTCCTAATAAAGAATGAAACAACGCCCGTAAAGACTAAAACTTTACCCAAGAGCACATGTTTAAACAGAGGATGCATTAGTTTAATCTTTAAAAGATTAAAAAAAAAAAGCAACTTGGTTAAGAGAGTGGGGACTAGAGAGAAGACAAAAGACACTGCAATGTAATGTAACGAGCATTCAGGGACGAAGACAGAGATGTAGTTGGGTATTAAACATTATCCTAACCTAAGACAACCCAAACGACAACTATTAGGGTTTGGTTGTCTTGTCTCAATCAATCTCCGATCAAAGACAAAACCCGCATTCAAAGTCTAAGCTTTGTCAGACTGGAAACTGAGAAAGGAAAAGGAGATGCGAGCAGTTACCGTATGTGTTTCGCTTCCGAGTAAGCTTAGCAAAAGCAAAGGACCTGAAACAAAAACAAAGAAGAGGAGATCGGAATCAGAACGAGGAAGAGGAAGCAAAACCCCAAAATAAAGTTTCAGTCTTTTTCAGTTATTTGCGAAGAAGATGAAAAGACATAACTTTTCCAGGCTTCGCGACAAAAGATGTGAAGAGTAATTTAAAAAAAAAAAAATCAAAACTTTTTTTGTTTCAGTGGAGAGACGATGGAGTGAGTGAGTGAGTGATGAAGAAGATAGTCTATGTTTACCTTTGAGCGAGTTGTTTCTCAGACACACCAAGAGAGAAATTAATGCTTCTTCACACTAAGAGTTGAGAGAGAGAAACAAGGAAGAGACTTTAGAGAAAGACAGAGACAGAGAGAGGGAGAGAGAAGGCACAAGCTTCGGGCGCACGCAGTTCTCTGCTTCTCTTTGCCACTCCTGGACACGTCACTCCCAATTTTTTTTGGTTGTATGTATAATCGGCCTGACATCACCTTATGTGTGATGTATCATGTATGTATTGGATAAAAAGTTATTTTCAATTTTATAGAAATGGTAGTATTGACTATTGATTTATCAAAAAACAAAAAAACTACAGCTGTTAACCAAAATGTATATTTTCTTTCTTATGTAACAAAAAAAAAGTATTTTTTCTTTCTTTACAAAAAGTTCTTACCGGAGTTATGGAGACATATGGATTTGGATATCCGGAAAATTTAAATTATGTAAATATAAATTTGGGTTTATCGAATCTATAAATTTGGTATCTAGATCTAGATTTTTGACCTCCGAATATTCCTCTAGATATTATACTATATACTGATATTTAGATTTAGATCTCAATTCATAAAAATAATTAATAAAATATCTTTAAAATACTAAAATTCTAAAATGACACATAAATCATATATTTATACAAGATTTACACACACACACACATATATATTTAATATTTTAAATATAATGTTATAAAACTAATTTGATGTATAAATATTAATATATCAAATATACATATTAACAAAATTAAAAATCTAATATGTTTTAAAAATACGGATCCGGATTTGGATAGGCATTTCTAAAATTCATATTTGGTTTAGTCGGATCCGAGATGTTATTATCCGGATCCATATATCCTATTTTCATAACGTAATGAAACGGATCTCTGATTAAATCCGGGTTTCAAATAATAAATTTTAGACCTAGTTCTAATTGTGTTAACTAAATAGATAAAAAGAACTCTGTTGACTAAATGTTTAATTAGGTGATTACAGATAAAATATGTTATTTTATGTTATTTTTTATAATTGTATATTTTTCATTTTTAAATACTTGAAATTTTTAGAAATTTGTTTTATTTAAAATTATGTGACGTATTTCAAATTTTGATGTAAAATTTGTTAACTTTTATGTTCTCGTAGTTTAGTTTTCTATTGGTCAAATTGTGGATATATAGAATTATTTTTTGATGTTCTTCTTTAAGAAGTAGAAAAAAAATTATTTGATCTGTACATACGATTGTAAAATGATATCTACTAAAAAATGGAAGAGAGCTTAATTTGAGTTTTGACATGAAATACAATAACTGCTAATAACAATAAAAACCAAGTAAATTTAGTGTTTGCTACAAACTAGTGAGAGATATGACACATTTAAACTAAAACTACAATTCTTGTAGTTTTTTTTTAATGAAGGATTTTCAATTCTTGTAGTTTTTACTTCAGAGGATTAAACCACTACCAGTCCAAAGAATCCAAACACTAAAAAAGTAAAAACCCACAAAATAACTCTTTTAGTATAGTTGAGAAACAAATGCTATTATGAACCCTCTAAAAATCTTAGTTTAAGTAGCCATATGAAGCTCAAACTGACGTATTTTACAGGGCTTAGTATCGTTAAGTATAATCTCGAAGAGGGACTCAATTATAATACAAACCTTTAAGATGAATGACCTTTATTACAAGGGCGTCATTGGTTCTATCTTGTAACTTTTTTTAAGGAAGTCCACTTTGCACATACCAAAAGAATGAACGAAACTGTTAGACTAAGCGATGCAACAGCAAAGTTGGTCTGACCGGTACTCTTTTGGTTTACGTCCATCAAATGTTGAAGCCAAACCAGCCTAATACCAATCAAGCTTTCCGATATACTCCCCACGATATCTCCAACAACGTTGATCCTTTTTCGGATGTAGTGTATCTTCTTTTTATCTTTTCTTTTCTTTTGGTCAAATCAGTGTCTTATTCGATGTGTGTATACTCAACTGAACTCAAAGAGATACTCCGTTATCAAATAAAAACCTCAAAGATGAAAGACCTTTTACACAAGTCCACTTTGCATAAACCAAAAGAACGCAAGAAAAAGGTATATTTAGTTGAACACAAATATACAACGCTGATCTGACTGGTTCATACTTCATGGCTCTCTGAGTCTCTCCCTTACTCCTTTGGCTACGTTAAAAGGAAGTAAACCGGTATTCCTCTTGTTTAATTCCGTCAAATGTTGAATTCAAACCGGTCTGGTGTAAACTAAACCAACCGAGCTCTCGGATGTACTCTCCCACAATTTCTCCAACAATGTATGAGATTCCAGAAGAGACAACAACAATAGACGTATAATACGCAGCAGATTTGAGATAAGGCTTGAGCGATTCACGTACGTTAACCGGTTTACGGACGTAGACCTTGATCATACTGAGCATGATTGCGCAAAACAGAGAAACCGAGAAAACCGAAACAAGCTTGTAGTTCTTGATTCCGGTTTGGTAGAAGGCAAATGCGTAAACCAGTGGAGCGATTAGGCCGAAGAAAATGTAAGACAGGACCGCTACTAACACATGCATCCGAATATTATCACGTCTCCCTAACAATTCATTGTACCGATCCTTCTCTTGATCTGAATTGTTTCTTAGATCGTGAAGCTGCAAGAATAAACCGGAACCGGTTAAAATCAAGAAACCGGTTGATTACGTTTCTAAGGGCTTAGAGAGTCGTTAATTACGTTTTGAGCAAGGACGATGAGACCACCGGCTAAATTTGCGACCGCAAGAGCCAAGATATTCTCTGAGACAATCAATGTTTCATAGATTAAATCATTTATATATAAGTTATCAATCATCATGTAGGATAAGGACCAATAAGATATGATTGGTGGCATACCGGTGGAAGAACCGGAGGCAGAGGCGGAAGATACAACGACGAGGCTTGTGATGTTCTCGGTTAAACCGCCGTACACGGTGCTCTTCAATAGCTCAACGGTGAATCTTTCACGGTCCGGTTTGTTTTGAGGCAGTGATTCTGCGGTGTTACTACTCTTCCTCGGCTCTAAATGTACTACTGTATAGAATCGGAGATATTGTATGTCTTGTTAATAATGTTATTATTTATACAAAATTACAAATAAACAAAAATTGTTATGAACAAAGAAATATAATAGTTCACATGCATCTATAATATGCCTATTTCCTACTATGCGCTTATAAATCTGCATACCATTTTTGCATCTAAATTGTTGGTTATACATGCGGACCCAAATACTAAGTTGGTCAAACGAAGAACATGTCAAGATCTAAGTGCATATTGATTTAAATGTTGCATATACCACGTATGATTCTTTTTATTCACGTTAACGTACCTTGCTCATCAACCGGTTTTCCCCTGGCATAATCTCGTTGTAAGAACCTGCTGGTTCCTGAAATTTAGTATTAAGACGAACGGTACGGTGGTGTCACGTTCGAAAAACCAACAAAAATCAAAGAGGTTAATATGAGATGAAACTAGTTTAGAATCAGTTCGATTTACCTAATCTGATGTAGTACTTCAGACAGGCCAAGCAAGCGAGTATATAGCTTCCCTCATGTTTATCTTCTTGATCATCATTCTCAATAGGCTTCTCAGGGGCATGCGCCTTAACCGGTGGTTCAATCTCCTCAATTTCGCTTGATTCAGGTAACAAATCAACGAGCTTCCCATGTTCCCTTTTCCTAATAATCACTTTCCTGGTGATACACGAGCTACAGCTTGGACAATAAAGCTCGTAGTTTTCTTGCATCGCAAGCAACTTCTCTAGGTTTGATTTTTCTTCCGATTCAGATGATGTTCTCTTGCTGTTTTTGTATTCTTCTTCTTCTTTGTCCTTTTCTTCTTCTACTACTACTATCTCACCTTCCTCTGCGTTCTGGTGCCTTTCGTTCTCTACATTAGGTAAGTCTGTGGAGTTCGACTCCAACAAATTATAAACGGATTCTTCGTTTGAAACGGGTTCATTATGTGAACCGGTTTCACTCATAGTATCCAGTATTATTGTATCTGAACTGGAAGACACCGATCCTATGCTTTCATGAACAGACGTGTTCCCTACGAGACCTAATCAGATAACAGATAAACGAAAGATTAATCTACCCGGTTATGCAGGATTGTTGCCCGGTTAAGGAAAAAAAGAGGTATGATTTGTAAATTAAAAAAGTACTAGACGCAATTGGAAATGAAAGATATCTAAAAGTACCATCAGTTGTAAAAAAAAAAACATAAATGAAAAAGACAAGTTGACTAAAAAATACCTTGAGATCCATCATCCTCCTCCTCCCCTTCATCCTGCTTCTCGGTGGTTTTGTCCTGCTGCTCCGTCGCCGGTGTAACCTTTGCCGCCGCGTTTAGCACATTTTTTATGGCGGGAAGATTATATTTGCCAAATCTAAAGGTCTCGAGAAGATCCACCAAGAAATCTGCATCTACAGTTTCCCCCTCCTTAAACCTGCTTCCGTCAGCTGGTCGGTCCATACAGACACACCACAATGTAATGTAAGAGCACCGATGCCCAAATTTATGAAAAGAGAATTCAGCTTTTGCAACTTTTTTTTTTGTTTCTTTTGGTCCTCTCTAATCATCTTAACCTTTTTTATATACATCATAAATAATTCCCACGAGAGAAGCACGAGTTATTAAATATTCTTTCATTATCCTATAACGAACATCTTTTGGATACTTTTATTTTCTTTGTAAATTTATAACAGAGAGTTGTTTTAGAGTTTAATATTTCGTCACTTTCAAGAATGATTTGTGTTATATGAGCTATAATTTAGAGATGGAGAAGGTACAATACGAATCACATTAAGCTACATATATGATATATGATGAGAAAAAAAGTAAAAAAAAAAATTTTTGGCATTAGAAGAAGTGTTATTATTAACTACTGAATTTACCTAATCTAATTCGACGTATATGATTAGAACTCACCCCACGTAACGTGATTGTAACATGAGTCGCACCGCACGAAATGATTAAAAAAAATCTCACATACAATTAAAAACCTTAGAATGTATGGTCAACTCGCTAAGACAACGCATAATGACAGGGTGGTGTACCAACTCTAGAGTTAGTTGGTCGTTAACTAAAACGAATATCCATATTCAAAACGTGTTGAAAGAACAACTGGGTATGCGGCCCATTAAACAAATAACGAAGCCTATATGTTACATTTTACAAAATAAGCCCATATTTAATAATAAACTAAAAAACTTTTAGCCCATACGATACGAGTTTCAGACACCTACAATAGTGGAGCCCACTAAATTCCACGTGGCGAAACTTGAGGCTTTAGTTTCACATGAAGTGTGGTTAAAGCGGGTTGTGATCTATTTAGTCGTCCTTTAATTTCGCGCTTTTTTCTGATAGATCCTTGGGAAAATAAAAACATTAAAATACTGGAGTGAAACTTATTTGCTGTAGATCTAACTCCCAAACAATTTTCATTGGGGTAGAGGATTAAATAAATTTTGATTGTGTTTCAGTTTGAGATGTTACCGAAAGTTTAGTCCTAAAAAACTTTTAGATTTTCGTTTTGTTAATTTTTTTTCTTAATTCGGACAAGAAGTAAGTAAACTCTGTGGGTTACTTTTTTCTTTTTTTAAAAAAGGAGTTTTGGAAGCATGTCGGCGAAGATGGAAGGATTCTTTCCGTAGTAGATAGGCCACAGGTGGTTTCTATCCAACGACCCGAATATCCCCGAAACCCCCCCCACTCAGCATTGTCGTCAAGTCCTCATCCGAAAGAAAGATAGAACCCTCCTTTTTCTCAATCGACTATCAATGTCCTCCCTCCAGATCAGTGGTGGCTCGGTTAGGTTCGTGGCCGGATTAAACCGAACCGGCTGTATCCGTCCGATCGGTAGTAGCCTCGGTTTCCCTCTTTCCCGGAGGAGATTCAGTATAGGACGGCCCTTGTTGCTCCGCCGTTGTTCTTCCGTTTCTAGAGAGTCTGAAACTGATGACATCGCTGACGCTGAGAGGGATGTCTCTAGCTCTTCTTCTGCTCTTGGCTTTCAGCTCCTTCCTCCTGGTACTGTATTTGATTTTATTTGTCTTATTCACACTGTTTCTTTGAATTTAACAGTGATTTACTTAACTGTTGTGTATATAATATGGTTTTAGTTTTGACAAGTGAGAAAGATTCTCTTGAATTTTGTTTTTACATGTGGTTCTCAGATTCAGAGCTTCCCCCTGGTTTACTAACCATAATGTTTCAAAGTTTCAGAATCACTGATATTCGAAGTTTCTGATTTAAAAGTAGCAACTTTTATCTTTGATTTTATTTTATTTAATTTTTTTTTATTTGAGTATTCACAGTCTTTTTGGATCAACAGTTTATTTATTCACACTTGTGTAATATAATATGGTTTTCAAATGAAAATGATTCTCTTGAATGTTGCTTTGTGGTTCTCAGATTCAGAGTTTCAAGTTTCAGAATCACTCATTCTGATTTAAAGTAGCAACCTTTATGTTTGATTTGATTTCTTTTTAAATAATTCATTAATCTTTTGGGATTGATAGTTTATTTATGATCACTTGAGTAATATAATATGGTTTCAGTTTTTTCAAATGAGAATGATTCTCTTGAATGTTGCTTGTGGTTCCTCATATTCAAAGCTTCCTTCCTCCCTTGTTACTAAACATAACACTCTCAAGTCTCAGAATCATTAACCTTCAACGGTTTTTGATATAAAGTATCAAACTTTGTTTTTAGAATCTCGAAGATGATGAGCTTAATGTTTTTCTCTCTTCCACAGGTGATCAAAAACTCTTCAGCACTAACACAACAGAAGCTACTACACATCAAGAAGAGGACACAGACGCTGCTGATGATGCAGAGATGGCTGACTTCGGTGTACCTGGAAACAGAGCTGTTGCTGAAGAAGGAGCTGCTGCACAAGTCGGATACACGAGTCCCAAAGCCGAGGTGATCAACAACCTCGTTTTCGTTACTTCCGAAGCTGCTCCTTACTCCAAGACAGGAGGACTAGGAGATGTCTGTGGCTCTTTGCCTATAGCTTTGGCTGGACGTGGGCACCGTGTCATGGTCATCTCTCCTCGGTACCTCAACGGAACATCTGCCGACAAAAACTACGCCCGGGCTAAGGACTTGGGGGTCCGTGTCACCGTTCATTGCTTTGGTGCTTCTCAAGAAGTTTCCTTCTATCATGAGTATAGAGACGGTGTTGATTGGGTACTAACCGCTAGTCTCTTTATTGCATACATCTTTTTTTGTGGAGTTTTGATAATCTTCTCATTGCTTTTTACAGGTTTTTATTGATCATAAGTCTTACCATAGACCTGGTAATCCTTACGGAGATAGTAAAGGAGCCTTTGGTGATAATCAGTTCCGGTTCACGTTACTTTGCCATGCAGCGTGTGAAGCTCCTCTCGTGCTGCCTCTTGGAGGTTTCACTTACGGAGAGAAGTCTCTCTTCCTTGTCAATGACTGGCATGCCGGACTTGTTCCCATGTAAACCCTTTCCTCATTCTCTTTACTTATAAGGTTTTAAACTTTGAACATTAACTTATATCGTGTGTTATTATATCCCTCTTTGATTCCAGACTTTTGGCTGCAAAGTATCGCCCATACGGAGTTTATAAAGATGCAAGAAGCATTCTGATCATCCATAACCTAGCTCATCAGGTGAGAAGCTTGTAATAATGCTCCTTTGCTAGCATATCGTAGTCTTTTTGTGTTTAGTTGTACTGTTTGAGTAAGTTGAAAGGGTTATATTGCTTTTATGATTTGGTTCTTATAAACTAAAAGGGAGTGGAACCAGCAGCTACTTACAGCAACTTGGGATTGCCTTCGGAATGGTATGGAGCGGTGGGGTGGGTGTTTCCAACATGGGCAAGGACTCATGCTCTTGACACGGGTGAAGCTGTTAATGTTCTCAAGGGTGCTATTGTGACCTCTGACCGTATCATTACAGTGAGCCAGGTGATGAATCTTTTTAGGAAACATAACCTTCTTAATTGCTAGTGACCACCACATTAACTAATGGTTAATGGTTTTCTTGTCCTCAATCTTTCAGGGATATGCATGGGAAATCACTACTGTTGAAGGTGGTTACGGTCTTCAAGATTTGCTATCTAGTCGGAAGAGTGTTATAAACGGTACCTCATCTTTTATATATAAAACATTTTTTTTTTGTGGAGATGATATATAATGGCGAGGGCTGATCAGGGATCACTAATGGAATCAATATTGATGAGTGGGATCCGTCCAAGGATGAAGACATTCCTTTTCATTACTCTGTTGATGATTACTCCAACAAGGTGATGTGCAACTTACTTCTCTTGAGCCAAAGTCTAGCAAACTTCAATGTTATGTTAATGGTGGTGATATTGACCTCTGGTGATTGCAGGTCAAATGCAAAATGGCACTACAAAAGGAACTTGGTCTCCCTATCAGGCCTGACTGTCCTATGGTGTGATTCCAGAAGCCAAACAATAGTCTTCTGTTTTGTCTTATAGTCAGACTCATTGTAGATTGTGTTGAATCTTTTATACAGATTGGGTTTATAGGAAGACTTGATTACCAGAAGGGCATTGATCTGATCCAAGCTGCTGGTCATGATCTCATGGTGGATGACATTCAATTCGTAAGTGAGTCTTTTTTTTTAACGATTTTAGTGGAACGCAAAGTGACTGCTGCCGTGATTTACACATTTTGTCATGCCCTGTCCTATTTCTTGCACAGGTCATGCTTGGTTCAGGTGATCCAAAATGTGAAAGCTGGATGAGAAGTATGGAGGAAACATACAAAGACAAATTCCGCGGTTGGGTTGGGTTCAATGTTCCCATCTCTCATCGCATCACTGCCGGGTAAATTAACAATAGATTATCTATCTAGCTTAGAGTCAGTATATAACCAAATTCTAGATAATTATGATTGAAACCTGTTAGATAATTCTTAGGATTATCACATCACTTATGTGAAGGAATAACTTAAAAAATTGTCAGAAACTTTTCATTGGCAGATGTGACATTCTTCTGATGCCATCAAGATTCGAACCATGTGGTTTAAATCAGTTATATGCAATGAGATATGGAACCATTCCCGTCGTTCATGCCACAGGAGGACTCAGGGTGAGCTTTTTCAAATTGTTTTGTCTAGAACATACGATGTGTTTGTAAGTTTAAATAGGGCTGTATATATGATTTATAATACTTGGATTGTTTAATGTATTCAGGATACTGTTGAGAATTTCAATCCTTATGCAGAAGGTGGAGCTGGTTCTGGTACAGGGTAATACAACATTATTCTGTTTTGATAAGAAAGAAAAATGAGTGTGACTGATCAAAGTAAAAATTCATACGACTTTGTGTGATCTTTTAATAAGTTTCGTTTTTTTTTGTGGGTTTTAATGTTTCAGATGGGTTTTCTCTCCATTGTCAAAAGATAGCATGGTGTCGGTAAGCCTTTCTAACATCCCATTTCTCTTCAAGATTTGTGGTTGCGTTTTTCCGAGTTAAATCACTAAAAGATGACCAATGTTGTGTTACGTTGCATTCAGGCATTGAGGTTGGCTGCAGCAACGTACAGGGAGTATAGAGAGTCATGGGAAGGATTGATGAGAAGAGGAATGAGCAGAAACTATTCTTGGGAAAACGCTGCCGTTCAGTACGAGCAAGTGTTCCAGTGGGTTTTCATGGACCCTCCCTACATCAACTAGATCCGAACCAAACTGAGTTGGATCCGATCAGACCAGACCAATCCGAAAATCTATGGTGTTCATTTGCACAATGAACCATGTATCTATGTTATTATAAATATAAATTATAACTATCATGTCTTTTTTCCGTTTCGGGGAGGTATAGAATTCTAGTTATGATGAGGCAATACTTTGGTTCATTTCTTGGGTTTTACGAAGATAATGTTTATCTTTGAACTTGATGTGTCTTTGACTATTTAATTGAATGCGTAGTCTGATGAAACTGGAGAAAAAAAGATGGCCAAAGATTGGTAATGATATGATTAACATAAACAAATAATTAGATGAAACTGAAATGATATAAAGATGGGAATGAGTAGGAGAGCAGTATGTAACACACAAAATGAAAGAGAAAGAAAACGTAAATTTCAAATTTAAAAAGGTCCATTAGAGACGTGCTTACCTCATTCAATCAAACATTATCGTTCGAGCACGCACGATCCTAATTCTCTTATCATTATCATCATATAATATACTATGAAGAAGGATTACTATAATTGTAGTTTCACATTTTCAAAAAGCATTCCTTTAGTTGACCAATCAGTTCACATTGGAAAAAGTGCACTAAGGCAATGATTGTCTTCTTAACTATTACTGCAGTATTTCTCATTACTTTTCAAAATATAAACCGTTTCATACAAATTTTAAAAAATAATAATTGTATGTTTAATTTATCATTTATTTAGCTATTAATTTTTTATAATATTACTTATTTTGTTAATTTACTTAAAGTGAAAATGAAATCAAGGAAAAAAAAGTTATATTGAAAAGACTTATTTTATAACAAAAATTTTAGTCTACAACAACTAGTTTAAAATAAATAAAATATTTTTGTAACCTGTACCTATCAATAATTTATAGTACGTACAATTCAAAGTGATTTATGTCCAAAACATTAATGTATTATGTTTATAGTTCAAAAGTTGAAATTTTCAGATATTTTTTTTATTTGAATAAATAAATAGCAATAATAAAGTCAATAAAAAAAAGAAAGAAAAGATGAACATTAGCCTACATTAAGCGAGGGTCGCTCCGGAATTGAAGGGACAAAAGTGGGTGAGTCAGTGTCTGATACCAAACATTGAACTCCCTTTCTTCCTCTAATCACTCTTCGCTTTCTTCCCTCTTTGGTCGTACGTCTGTAACTAACTAACACTTTGTAAAGATTAAAAAAGACACAAAAGCGGTGGTGGTCTTTAAATCCCCGTCTTTTATTTTCTTGCAATCATACAACATATCTTTCTACCACCTCTCTAGCAAACAAAAGCGAGAGGCTTGCAGTGAAGAAATCTCAGGTTTTAATCTTAATTTATTGTGTTCTCCTGCCATTCCCATTTTTATCTCTTTCTTTTGTCTGAAAATCTCAGTTCAATATGTGCTGAAAAGGCTGAGACTTTGGATAACTATGTGCTCTGTAGCCTCTGTTCATATAGCAAGATGAAAGCTTTTCAATTTTTTTGATTGTGGGTTTTGGTAATGACGGCAATTTGGAACTGGTGGGTTGGGGTTTGATTTTAGGGTTTTAGATTATTTACTTGGGACTGGTTTGTTTGTCTGTTCAGTGTTTTTTTCTGAACCCCAGTTTGTATGTTCATATACTATGGAAACAAGACATTACAAGCTGAACTGATACAGATACTGATCTGGGGTTGGTTTCAATTGCAGCTCTTTTTAATTTTGTTTGGTTTTAAACTAATCTGTTGTAGGAGATTTCGTTAACTTCTTATAGATTTTTTCTTTAAAAAAGAGTATGATTGAAGATTGAGACAAAATTTATCAAAAACTAGTGGTGGGTTGCTTTAGAGCTGTGGATTCTACTTCTTGTCTGTTTGCTATTCTTTATTAGATTTATTATTAGTTAGCGTGTTCTTGTTACCTTAAAACATCCAACAGGAATCCTTACTATCTTTCGTTTAAATTCCTATAAAAAATGCTTTTATATGTTAGATTCTCTGAGATCTGTGGTCCAATACATTTAGAAAAACATCAGTCTTGTGCCTCAGTTTTCATTTTTTCTTTTGCTAGTTTGAACATATCAAATTTTCATTTGCAGCTTTGATAATACCAAAGTCTATTTAGGGTGTTCATAGGGGTTCTTGAGACTACTCCATCTGTTAGTTAAACCCCTTTAGAATCAAGATGAGTGCAGCGGCTACAATGCACATGCCCCGAGAAGGCTCAAACTACGATGAGATCTCTATGCAACAGAGTTTGCTCTTCTCTGATTGTCTTAAGGTAAATATATATATCCTAAAAAAAAATCTTCACAAGTCCTGATGATTGATTTCTCATTTCCATGTTCTAAGAAATGACATGTTTTTGATTTTTTACAGGATCTGAAGAATCTGAGAACACAGCTGTATTCAGCTGCTGAGTACTTCGAACTATCCTACACAAACGATGGAGACACACAATCGTTAGTGAAAAAAATTATTCCTCTTAATAAGTTATTACACTTTTTTTGTTTATTTATATTTTTGGGTTCTTAATGCAGAGTGGTGGAGACACTGAAAGATTATGCGATAAAGGCTCTGGTGAACACAGTTGACCATTTGGGCTCTGTTACTTATAAAGTCAATGACTTCGTCGATGAAAAAGTTGATCAAGTCGCTGGAACCGAGCTACGAGTTGCTTGCATCGAACAGGTAATATATATCATCAACAAACTGGCGTTTGTATGGTTTCAAGCTATAGTCTTATGTTACAGAGCTTTTTTTTAAAAAAATATTTATACAAATTGTATAGAGGCTAAGGATGTGTCAAGAGTTTATGGATCATGAAGGTCGTTCTCAGCAATCACTTGTCATCAACACTCCCAAGTTCCACAAGCGTTACATTTTGCCTTGTAAGTTCCTCTCTCTCTCACTCTCTATCCCTCCACATTAACCATAAAACTGAAACTTCTCTCTTTTAGCAGCCGGTGAAATCAAGAAAGGTGGTAACCTAGCAAAGCTCAAGAGCGTTGAAAGTAGTTTTGGTGACGAAGCTGACTGGAACCAGTTCAGAAATAGTATGTATATAAACTCCCTTTCCCTCTCATATATACTTTTTTTCCAAAGATTTAAACATTGATTCTTGATTTTTGCTCTGTTTCTTTTGTTTCATGATGAAGCTGTTCGTACTACTATCCGGGAAACGCCTCCACCACCACTTAGGTATTATTATATATAATCTTTGTCTACTTTTAGTTAAGTTCCATTGATAAGTGATTAAAACCTTTTGTTGGTTCTTCTTACTTTTGCAGAAGACCGGTGCTTCCGTCTCCTCCACCTCAACGTAAAACGCAACGTTCAGCAACCTTTTCGTTCTCCTCTATCTCCAACACGGCACCAAAGAAAGAACAAGGTAAAAAAAGAAACTCTGTTTAGTCCTTTAATGTGATAACATTACATACAAATTTTTAAACTCTGTGTGTTTGGTAAAACCAGATAAACGAGCAGTATCGCCGCACCGGTTTCCGCTGCTAAGATCTGGTTCGGTTGCGATCAGACCGACATCAGTTAGCAGGCCAACGACTCCTAGCAAGAGTAGAACAATAACTCCTAAACGAGTAAGCTTTTTCAGTTACATTTCAATCTCTCTTTACCGGTTTGGAACGAACCGGTTTTGATTCTTGATTTTTTTTACGGTTCAGTATCCGTCAGAACCGAGAAGATCAGCTTCGGTTCGGGTTGCGTTTGAGAAAGAAGCTCAGAAGGAGCCAGAGCAGCAGCAGCAGCATCAACAACCGAGCAAGAGCAGACGGCTGCTTAAGGCGTTGCTTAGCCGACGCAAAACCAAGAAGGATGATACGCTTTACACTTACTTGGACGAATATTGAACCATAAGCTGGTTTTGTATGTCTCTTTTGATAAACCGGAAATTTGATTTCCAATTTTAATTGCATTTTCTGTTACATAATATCAATATATATATATATGCTTTGTGTGAACATTTTTTGTATGCCGTACGACTTTCAAAATGTGAATACAGTATCTTCTTACAAATATACTAGATCTTGATCCGCGCTTTGGAAACGCGGAATATTTTACGATGAAAAATTTCACTAATAACTTAACAAATATTTTGGTAATTTTTAAAGAGTGTGTATTCAAAATATTTTTGCAATTAAATCAGTGTTTTTAAATTCAACCCGATTGTGATTATACCGGTTAATCCAGAGATCCAACAATTCAATTTAAGTTTTTAAAATATTCATATTAAAAATCACTAAAATCCGAGACTAACCGATTGAACTGATGGATGACCGATATATAATCTAATTTGATTTAAATTGTAATAGTTTCATAATTTGTAATCTTATAATCAAAATTTTAAAGTTCATTATTTTGCAATTTATGAAATTATGAGGTTTCTACAAAATTTTAAAGAGAAAATGATGGATATAAAATAACTAAGATTAATAATTGTATTGTTTGGAAACATTGATTGTAGTATATAAAATATATTGTTTGGAAACATGATAGTAGTAAAAAAAATAAGTATATTGTTTGGAAATATGAATAGTAGTATAAAGAAAGAAATATTAGTGATTTAATGTATGTTTAACTATAAAGTATAAATGTGTATTTAATTTAAAAACTTACAAAATAAATGTTAGGTCCAACACAATGTTTCTGTTTTAATAAAATAGATATCGAAAATTTTATAAAGGATTATATAATTTTGGATTGATTTTGTTATACAACCGTATTAGAGCTTCTTCGTTATAAACCACAATCGTGACTAGATTAAATGGATTGCATTAGATTAATCGTGGTTTTCATAATTGCAAAAGACAATTATGGGTGCAATTATGAAATTAATCTTAAACGGGTATAACAAAGTCAACCAAAATATGTTTGATAACTTTGATTTAAATTAACCAAACTGAAAAATGCATTTTTTATTTATTTTTTAGCTATGCTATTTATTCAATCATATGATGTTGATGTAGTGGTTTATTTTCAGATTGATTTTGAATTCTGTTATAACAGAATCAGATATTTATATTTGATCAAACAAAAAATTTACTGATATTTTCTATTCCTGATTAAAGGAATATAGCATCATCAGAATTTCTGGTGCAGTAGTTACAAAATAAAATAAAAAAATACTGCATTTACTGGAAACATTTATCTTTATCATCACCAAGATTGAAGGTGGTACAAGAGATGATAAACAGAGATAACACACATATCACCTTAGAACTCTCATATAAAAGAAAAAGAGATAAAAACCAAATAAAACCTTAAAGAACTTTAGTCAAAAAAAAAAAAACCTTAAAGAACTGGACGGACATATCTTGAAAATATAAAACCAACGTGAAAACAAGTAATCTTAATTTCCAAAACATACATGACACCAACATGCGAGTATTTTTAGTTAGACACCGTTGGTTTCGGACTCGTCTTTTGTAGTTTTACATTGGTGGTGGTGGAGGCGGTGATCTCTCGTAATATTGAGCACCAAGTGACCGATGAGAAGAAGGAAGAGAAGGTTGGCGAGAATCCATAGATGGAGAGTTGAAATAAGAGGATGATGGTGTCTTGTTATCTGCCGGAGTGTCGAGAAGTCTCCGGTTGGTTTGAGCCTGCACGATCATGACCAAAGCTAGAAGAATAAAACATTTCAAGAGATGGTTCCAAGATGCCATTTCCCCACTGATTGATAAGAGTTTTTCTTTGCTCTCTTAATGTCTATATGTATAATCATATAGATTAGATGGAGGCTTCCCACTAACTCCTACTAGATTTTTTTTTTTTAATTGAGATTCTTTGTTCAATAATTGATTTTTTTTTTGTTTAATGATCATCAGTTTAGGACTACAACTTAAGTTAAGTGAAAAAAGAAAAAAGAGAGGTGATTAAACCCGGTTTATTTAGGGGTGATTAATTTCTTTTCCCAAATACAGAACCGGCAAAAAATAAACCGATCAGACAAGTGTATATATATTCCGGTTCTATCTATTACCGAACACGAGAATAGCCATGGCTTCTTCCTTCACCTCCTCCTCCTGCTCTTCGTTTTTGCGTGTAAATCTCTATTCTTTCTCTTTGCTCTCTCTCATATTATAGGGATTTATCTGTGGGTATAGGATTGGTCGGTTCTGTAAAAAATGAGTTATTTTGGTTTATATTTCAGATTGGTGATGCGAGAAGCGGGAACTCACGAGCTTCAAGCTTCACATTCCATACTCAGGTATGTCTGTCTGTCTGTCTGTGTGGTTTGATTTTGTTATAAAGGGGGGAAGAATTTGATTAATTTATTGTGGTTTTTTGTAGGTTTCCTGCGGGATTCAAAGGGATGATAATGGACGCCGTATTTGGCGGAGGAGAACACTGGTAAGCAAAGCAATAAACACCTCTCTTCTTACTCTGGAATCAAACATCTGGTGACTATTACGAAATCAACATCTGGTGACTATTACTAAAATCTACACTTTTAGGAACACACAAGGAAGCATTATTCTTGTCTTGTCTTTTTGTTTTAATTAGATTTTGAGGGTTTAATCCTGTTTCAAGAGTTTTTTTTTTGAGTTTGATGATCTCTTTCTTGTTCATTACAGAAACTAGCTTACAATGTTGTGTTCTGTTACTGTCAATGAAGTTTAAAGAAGCAAGGCTTTTACTTTTAAAGAGTTACTCTTCACGTACCAATGGCCGTAGCTAACTATCATTATCTTCATGAACTTGGATTGCATATTACTTTAAAGAAAACAAATCAATTTATCTAGTTTGATCTCATTTCATGTTCCTTGGATCGTTAATACCCTTCTTTTTAAATGTCTTGCAGACAAAGAAGGATGATATGCTGCGTTACAAACTGCAAAGAGTTCCGTTTGTGGAAGAGCAAGTGAGGAAGATACAGGAAGTTGGGAAGGTGATGACGATGGACATCGAGCGTTTGCTTTTGAGCGAGGACAACCGCTTTGAGTTCGTCAACAGTGTAGCAGCCGAAGCAACCGAGTACGTTGAGAAAAACAGAGACGAATACGGAGGTACCAAGAAAGCCATCTTTCACGTTCTGAGCAACCGTGTCAACGATCTCGGGTTTGATCGCCCCGAAGCTTATGCCGAGTCGGATCCTTACAAACCTGGTCCTGGCTACTTGAAAGAGTATTACACTTGAAGAGAGATACTACTATTAGCTGCCCTTTTGTTATTGCATCTTTTTATTGTAACTGTTGGAAACGATATCTCTTTTGGGGAAAGGAAAAGATGAATAAAAGTTAAAAAAAAAAAATTACTACTGTTAGCAAGAGTTTAAATTGTAATAAAAACCGCTTTTCTTGTTCTGTCTAGTACCAATTCAAGTTAAGTGCATTCGCGACTTTGTTCTCGTAATTTTTGGTAGAACAATATTATAGGTTTATAACAGTTTTAAGATATCCTGCAAGTTGTTGATTAGTCATGGTTATACATTTTGGAAATTAAAATTCAAGATTTTCTATCACCAATTCACCAGTCTTCTGTACCAAAAATAACAAATTGTAATGGAGAGAAAACCATGGTATTTACATGAAAAAAACAGGCCTCAGTTACAGTTCCCTATATATTATTACTTACAAAAAGGCAAATTATATTTATACTAATAAAAACTTTTACGATTAAAAAGGCAAAAATCTGAGTTCCTCTCTGAACTCTGAAGGCTTCAGCTCCGACCTGGTGAGACCCAGCTACACACCACCGGGTCAAAAAACGGGCCACCGAGTTTAGGCCCATACACTCCTAAACACCGCCACGTGTAAAATCAAACTGGCTTCACCACCACCTGGTTGCGGAGTATGTATGTAAAACGGCGACGTTTGAAAAGGAAACGAACCGTAGCCGTTGGATTTTCAAACGGGAACCGGTAAACCGTAGTTATGAAACAATCTGATCCGTCCGTCCCACCCGCCTGTGACGATAACCAACCCCCAGAGATGAGACGACTCCGCCGTTCTCCTGCACGACGACCGGAGGAATCTGTAGTGCGATCTCCGGATCGCCTTCACCGGAGAAAAAGAGCTCGCCAGCTTCTCCTCCGGCCAGGTCGCGGCTCCTTTCGGAGAATCGAGAACGTACTCTCTCCCCAGCGAGAACAGCGACGGAGACAGCTCCGATCCGCCGCCGGCGGAGATCGCGGGCGAGGAGAAGCCGCGCCACGGGATCGCGACCGAGACGTCCGCGGAGAATCGCTCGAAGGATCGGATCTTAATCCGTTTCGTGTGGGAGAAGAAACCGGGAGACGGGGGCTCGGGATCGTGCGCGACGCAGTTCCAGACGTAGACGGAGGAGTCGTCGCAGGCGGAGATGATATGCTTCCCGTCTCCGGTGAAAGACGCCGAGATCTGGTTTCCCGCGTTTCGAGATCCTACAAGATTAACAAAAAATACATTTTCAAAATTTTGCATGCGTTGAGATTCGAACATGTGACCTTCCAAGTTCAGTTAAAATATTAGTGTTACCTTTGTATTTATGGACAACGTTGCGACCGCTAATGATCCTGACTTGCGAATCTGCGGATGCTACCATGACTCGGCTTGGATCAGTGGAATCAAACTGCAAGGAGATAACTAGCTTATGAGCAAATATAAAGTGGAATCTGTAATGATTTGAGAACAGTATATGAACCTGAAAGCTGATTATTCGTTTATTTGATGATTTCTTTTTGCTGTGCAGACATATATGACCATCGAGTTGAAGGCAATGGCCTGAACCAGACAGACAGACAGAGAGAGAGAGAGAGAGGGTAAGTGTTATACTTAATACGTAAGATCTCTAGTGCAAATGTTACTGAAACTTTAAGAAGCATTCATTACCTGTTACATTGTAGAAGCGACACTCGCTCGTCAAAGTTCCGGCAATTACTGCCTGAAAATAGATAAATTACTCGTGTTAGAAAAGAGAATCTGAGCAGTGACAAACAGAACAAAAAGACTTTTTTTTTTGGTTTTGAGACAGACCTGCCCGTCTGGGCGATAACAAACTGCGGTTACAATGCCCCTAGCATCGGCCCAATCTACAACTTGGCAGTGAGAAGCTGACCAGATACGAACTTTTCCATCTATCGAACCGGTGATGAAGTGATCATCATCAACCGGGTTGAACTGAACAGATGTAACTGCAAAAACCAAAAAAACAAGAACGGTCATCTGATTGACTGATCGACTAGACTAACAAGTGAGCTTGTGCAAGAGGGAGAAGAACATTTTACCATAGTTACTGTGCGAGTAGATTCCAAGACAATCCTCACGACCAATCTGCCAAAGCCGAACGCTATTGTCTGCTGAAGCTGACAAGAGACGCTGCCACCAATATCACATGAATGAGCAACTCGGTCTAGTTTTTTTCTGTTCAAGATTACACATACATGGACTTGAATCTACGTTCTTGTGTGTGTGTTTATAGGTCTCAAAAACATAACGATTAAAAAAAAAGGTGTCTGTCTAGCTAAGTTCTTTAAGACGAGAAGGTCATCAACCTAGAGTTTGGTTTTCAAAGCAGGGAAGTTACTCACATTGTTCTTGGACCATGATACGTCAAGGATATCACCACCGTGACCGAGAAACTCATGCACAGGTTTATCAACCACACGAAAAATCTTCGGAGGAATGATAACACAAGCTGACTCCGTAGTTGACTTCCTCGGACTCATCAACGACCCACTAACACCATCTTTCTCCACAGCCACAGGTCTCAACTCAGATAGATTGCTCACTTCAAAGTAGATACAAGCGGGATCCATCTTGGGAACGTCGTGCTCTTCGCATCTCTCGTCTTCGACAACCCCCCAAACCCGCAAAACCCTGTCTTCCCCCGCGCTCGCCAAGTACCTCCCGTCGGGACTGAACTTCATAGCGAGGATGGCTCCTCGGTGAGCTTGTATCTCTTGGCCCTTGAAAAGAGCGGAGAGCTCCTTGGCCTCTTTCTTGTACTCCTTCACTTTGACTCTCTCGATCCTACTACTACTACTACTCCCTGAAACCGAAGCTTCTCCAGAATGTTCCTCTGTTTTCTCCTTGCTACGCGTTGATTTATGCAGCCGGCTCAGCCATTTCTCCTTTACCCTCTTCATGATCCCACCGATATCACGCTGTTCTGAAGCTGAGATCATCACGTTTATCGACTTTTGTTCGCTCTCTTCGCCGTTCACCTTCACAATCTTATCTGTTGAACAAAGGCTAGAGCTAATATCATCATCATCATCATCATCACTGAACTCCTCAACATCTACTTCCTTCACAACCCTATCTACTACATTCTGACTCGGACTAGAGACAGAGGAATCACAACGACAAGAGCTAAACTCGTCTTCGGATCTCAAAACCGTTGTGGTGGTTGCTGCTGCTTCACTGAAACGATCCACATTGTCTGATTGAGGTGGTTCCTCCTCTGCATTGACGACTCCCATCCAGTGCAAGAACTTCTCTCGACGCTCCTCGGCGTTTCCTGGACTCTTGATCCAAACGTCGTAGGCGGAGATGGACGACGGTGGAGATGATGCGACGTCGTTGTACGCGATTGCAGTGGAAGAACAGGACGCCATGTCTTCGTGTGCGTCGAAAAATCGAGATTCTTCGTCTTCTATTAGCGATTCCATTTTGCTCTCTTTGGTTTTTTTGGATTTAGTCTTGAAGCTGCCTGCAGAGAAACAAAACCAAATTAAAGTTTTGTAAGAAGAAAAAAAAGTAAAACAATTATTAAAAAAGACAACAACATGAAATTTAGAACGAAAGTAAATACAAAAATACCTAGAATCAATCGAACAGCATAGATCCCGATCAAAATGTATAGAATCGAGAATTAAAAGAAAAAGAAAAAAAGAAATCTGGATCGAAAATCGAGTTTGAATTCAAAGCCATGAAAGCATAAAAACCTAACCTTTATTTGATTTTAAAAAGAAAATTGAAAAAATCAAAATCATAGAACGAAAGGACAATACATGCAGGTTCCGTTTTGTGCTAGTTTCTTACATGTGGGGGATTTTTTTTCTTTTGTTTTTAATTCCGTTCTACGATGCTTTTTATCTGATGCTGGAAAGCTCGAGAAACGAAGACAGCGAGGAACAAGAAGATGAGCACATGAGAGACAATCTACAAGTTCTTTTCACACTCTCTTTGGTAATAAACAAAAACAAGTTTTGATTTATGATTTTTTTTTTGTCTGACAAAAAGATAAAAAGAAAGAAGAAGAAGAAGCGTAGATTGAAGGAAAGGGAAGATCTGTGGCACAGACAGAGGAAGAAGGAGAAGGAAATTAATATAAGTTTGGAAGATTGTCCGAATCTGTTTTTGGGAGGACATTTTTAATTTTCTCAATTTAATTTAATATGTGCGGTCGTATTGTTATTAATATTATCGCTTTTTCTAGTTTTATCCTCCTCCCTACCGTCATTTTAATTATTTTCTTGTATCATTATCTACTCTTAAGTCTTACCTCTCTTTTTTCAGACAAAATACAAACATTGTTTTTGGTGGTCAACTCCGATACATATAGACCCAAAATGTGGAATGATATTATAATACTACTCAAATAAGGTATCGGTAATCTAGTCAAACCAGAAATATAAAAAATTATGTATACACTATCTACATATATCCAATACTTACCAATGTGTATTCAATTTGGTCAAAAAGTTACTATAATGAAATTAATTACTTGTTATCTTAGAATGATCATCAAAATTAACACCTTTAAATAATATTAACCAGTAAATCAATTGAAAGTTACTCACTAATTATGAAATTCATTTTTTTGTAGACACGTGTTTCTTTTTTTGCTTGACTATTACAAATTTATCATGGCAAGTGTAGATTCTGTATATATATAGTTTTGAATTCTAAATAGAGACAAGGAAGTACTGGTTAATTAAAGATTAAAATGGTTCAAAACCACTACACTAGCTGGGGGGAAATTAACCAAAAGATATTAGACGACTATTAATAATCATGATGTCTTATTTGCTTGTGAACTTATTTAAATTATGGTTACAAAACTGTATGATCCTAGATAATCCATGAAATCATATATATTTGCGTGTGACAAACGCGGCTTCGCTCAGCATTTGTGTCGATAGCACTACACTTCCACATCAACACTTTCATTGAACCCTTTCCTCATCTTAGTATGTCTCTATCTTGACCTGTTATTTTCATCAATGGTGTTGCCAGCAGATTTTGGTATTATAACAACTATATGTCAGAATTTTATTATTATTTTGGAATGTATCCTTTTTTGTTATTGATTATGCTTAAAACTAGGAGAGTATCCTGACAACTTACAAGATGCGGTTTACAGTATGATCATAGGAAATGTAAACATGGTGGGGTTAGGTGCGTTATGGTTGCCTATACTATCTTTTATAGTGCGTTTTTTCCAAGCTTATATAATTTATCAAGAAAACATTAGGGATAACCGAGAATCTAATCAAGCTATACGAAACTAAGAATATTGAACAAGCTAGAATATGTTAGGGCAATTCTTCTAAATAGATTATTTTATGTTTTTGTATTTCTGGTTTGACTAACAACAATAGCATACTAAGAAAAAAGCGATCAAAATATTTTATCTAAGAGGGTCAAAAGACATATATACCCTAGATATATAAATACAAATAAATAAATAAAAATTATTAAAAAATAAAAAATATTTTTTTTATAGTTTTGAATTATATGTTTTCAAATTCGGATTTTTTATATAAAAAATTCTATTTTTTCAAATTTTATTTTTGAAATTCGAAAATAATTTTTGAAATTATTTTAAAAATTTTTATTTTAAAAATTTTAGTATTTATTTTCAATTTTATAAAATTTTAAATCCTAAACCCAAAACCTCACTCCTTACCTCTAAATCCTAAGGTTTATATTAAGTAACTCAAAAGGTATAAATGTAAATTTACTTATTTAATGAAACATTTTGGTCATTTTAATCTTTGGAGATTTGTATATTTGTAACCAAAAAAAATTAATGCTACTCTAGGCAATTTCTCATTATTATGTTATTCACCTATAGTAAATAGATAATAGATGATGTAGTGACCTAATAGTTTCTTCATGTTAGTCCATGCTAAGGAATGAATCTCCTCAAGTGCAGACCTTTATATCTGACTATCCGAAAACATTTTAAATGATAAAAATATTCAAATTTATATAGATTTCTAGTCGGAGCTTTGAACTAAATAAAACAAAACAAGAGAAATTCTCTTGGATACTTTTTTAGTTTATTTTCGTAAAAATAACATTCAAAAAGAAAAATGACCAAAAAAGTTTTATTAAATGGTAAAATATGTTTTTGTACCATTTGGGTTAACTAATTTGGACTTAAGGTTTATAGTTAACAAGTGAGTTTTTGAATATGAATTTCAAATTTTGAAAAAAATATATATTAAAATTTTCAAAACAAAAAATGTTATTTTGGTTATTTTATTTTCTGTATGCTATTTTTGTGACAAAAATTTTAACATGACCATTTGAAAAAAATGTCCTGATAACAATGTTGCTCATTTAAAAAGCTAGCGTCTATCTTTCATTAGTTTACTAAGTTATGAGGACAAACCATTTGAGTAGGAAAATAAGAATTGACACATCATGTGAATATTCAAGAAAAAAACTGATGCATATAAAATTATTTACCTTTGACTGCTTCACATACGCTAAAGAGAATAAAAAGGGAGAGTTAGGAACATGGCCGTCTAACAGCACATGCAAGTGGTGCGATCGAATAGGGTTCAAATCAATTTTTTTTTTTAAATTAAGAATTTTTAAAAATAAATATATAAATTATGATAAAAACTTTAGTTTTTCATACATTATACTGAATTTATAGTTTATAATTTCAAAAATACATCAAATATATATATACAAAGTTTGTAATTTTTTTTAAATTATTCGATTGCATTGTTAAATATACCGTTAATAATTTTTTGAACATGGTCTATAAATAATTTGAGACGGCCCTGGTTAGGAACCACGAGTTGGGTGGAAACACTAAACGAAACGAAGCATGTGCTCAATCTAAGTCAGTTATATACTTCAAATACTTCAAAGTGTTTTTTTTTAGAATTGGCAGTATACTTCAAAATGTTTTAAACTAGGAAAAAGATTTTAGAAAATAAAGTTAGAACGCTGAAAATGTTTTAAACTTAGAAAATAAATTTTTAATACGGTTTTATTTATACATATATTAACGTAACTGTAGAAATATAGTTTTAAACAGTATAGGGTTCTATATTGCTACCGATTCCAAACTCAGTGGAAACTGCTACTTGAAATGATAATTTATGTGTGCGTGTGTGTCGCTACAGATTAGGTAAGAGACACGTATGAGCATTAGGAGCGAAACAAAACCAAACATGTTTTTTTTTTTTTTTTTTTTTTTTTTTTTTTGATTAACCAGGTGGTTGACCCCTTCGGGACCCACCCACCTAGGCCCGGCGCCAGCCTGTGTCTATACCGTTTAAGGTCCTGGACACGCCTCCCCTCCCCGCGAGTCGAACTCGGGTTGCCCCTCAGTGACCGAAGCCTGGGGTGTACCACTGGACTACGAGGTCCGGGTAAAAACCAAACATGTTACTCATAGAATTAGTTCATTTTTACTATATTTTAGTAAACTAGGCTTTTTTCGGTTTGAGCCCGACACAACCGCTCCAGGATTTTCTTTTTCTGAAAGAACGAACCTGTAGTTTTGTTTATTCGAGTAATTGAGGTAACAGAAAAAGACAACATGATTATTACTAGTAATTATATACTAGGTAACAAATTAAATGCTTGAATATGATGTTAAAGAAAACCCACATTGCATGTTTATCTTTAGGATTAATTCGCTAGATAACATTTTTTGGAGATTTAAAAACGACAAACAGTTGAAAATTGTAAACAAGTAAGCGTTAATTTCACACATTTTTGACAATTCGTGTGAGATCATAATTTTAAAGTAACACAGAGTTTACCTATTTCTTAAAATGTTAAGCAAAGTTTTATTTTGAGAAGAAATTAGATATTTAATAGGACCATAATAATGTTACGAGACTTTATGAAAAGTGGTATTACAATGGAAAATCATCTGGCTAACTCAAGTTTTTGTTTCTAGTCTTTAAAGTCAAAAACACTGTCAATTGTGTCAAGTATTAGTGAAATCATGTTAAATTATTCCAAGCTTCCTAATTATTTAGTCGAAAACTATTAAGCAATGTATATACATTTCAAACGCAATCATATTGCTTTCTTGAAACATGATTACAAACCGACGTTGGCGATTTAATTCAAATATCAATTCGTAGCAGTATGTTTGATCAAACGGATTACAAATTACATCTAAATTAAAGAGAATAGTAAACGTCGGTAATCAAATGGGACCAACTCTCAACCGTGGACGCATTATAGTCATCATTTAACCCTAATCAACGACACTTCCACACCTACTCAGCAAAGGAGGGGTAAAGCAACATGAAAATTAAAAAAAAGTGAAATTATTCAGTAACATGTATGAACCGTTTTACAAGAATCACTAAAATGTAATGTGGATTACTTATCAGTTTAGTAATTAGTCTATATATCACCCATCGATCGATCAACTAGACAACTAACAAGTTTTTAAAATATGAACTTTATTCATGTATTTCTCTGAGTCTATCGACTTGTAAGTTTAACGCTTACTTTGTCCAGTACGTAGGATCGTCAAGACGTAAAAAACAAAAGCAGTGTCGTGTTACAACTTACAAGGGGAGCTTTTTCTTTTCTAAAGAAAGAAATGATCATGATCCCAATTAGAAACACTAAACGTAGGGACAAGAGGGGGAGACACTGATTAGCGATTCTAACCCTAATTAGAAGACAGCCTGACGACATTAATTATTTAATAATCAAAGTTGCACGGATAGCCATTGTTTTCAAATGTGACAATGATTCTTGTCTTTCTAAAAGAAGGGAACAAGAGAAAGTAATGATGTCGGTAATAGTTGGTTTGTTCTGATAACCTAAGTCCTAACTACTAAATTCTCTCTATTTGCTTTACTTTACAACTTGAAATCAACAAACGTTGGCATTTTGTCTTCACTTATGTGGTTGAACAGTTGACTTGAGAGTTGAGATGAACAAAATTTTCAACATTTACTAAATAATGTTTTTAATGGTGTAAATGTTAAGAGCTCGTTATCTTTATTAATTAATTATCCTTAACTTAATTAAACTCCTTCACTGCAAAAAGAAAGGAATATGTAAAGGAAACACTATAAATAGACAATAATTAAATCAGGGTCCAACATTAAGATAGACGTTTGTAAGATTTTTTTGGGCTAAAATGTTAAAATTTATTATCAATTTTTAGAGTTACATGAGATGACTTGTAGCAGACTAACTAAATACAGAATAAACATCATCAAAATACAAAAAAAAAGAAAAAAATACTAAAAGGTCAAAAACTGCGGTGCTAAAAAAACTTTGACGACTTCAAAGAGCAATAACTCTAGTCTTCATACGATAATATTACTTGCACGAACCATATTCTCTCGATGATGTTTATGAGCAAAAACTCTAATTTCCCGACAACATGGTAGAACATAAACCAATCAAACCAACAACACTTGAACGAACCAATAAAAACTGACAACATTACAAACCCAATACCATGGAAAGATGTTCAAGTGGCAATAGGATATGTTGATGAATGGTTGAATGCTACAAAGATTACACCTACTCGGCTACTCCCTCTGTTTCCAATTTACAATAGAGGCGACGCAAATCAACATGGACTCACCTCCTCCATATAGTCTCAAATGTATTTATGACACAACTTTTAATCGTACACATTTCAGGTGTCTGCGGGTTGAATTCGTCAGGATTAGGGTATGCACAGTCTTCCCTTCAAGCGGAAGCAATGGGGTTACTTTCAGTTATTCAGAATGTATTTTCAAGGTTTCAAATTTATCATCTTTTGAAGTTCCAAAAAAAATCTATCATCAGCTTTGAATTGTTACTGCATGAATTTGGTTCAAATGCTATTCAGCAAGACTATTTCTTTGAGATTTCATCGCTGGTACATGACATTGGTGGGTGGGTATGGCGGATTGGTAGTGTCAGGTTTACTCATACAGAGAGAGAAGCTAACGTTGTAGCACATTCACTAGCCAAAATATTCCTTTTAATGTTGTTTTCTTTTTTGGTATTATTCCTTTCCAACATGTATTTTCAAGTCCTTGGAAACTGACTTTATAAACTCCACTTTATCATAATCATAATACTTTAAGTGGGGTTATTGGTTAGTGTATTTTAATGGATTTGAAAATCCAAACTAAATATAGTGTTGTTGATTTTATGATTTTAAAATCTGTATTGAAATCATGTGTTATTGGTTTAATGATTTATAAATTCTAATTCAAATCAAGTGTTATTCAATCATACAGATTTATTAATAGATTTGATTCTATAATGGACTTGAATAGATTTGAATGGATTTTTTTGTTAAAAATAAAAAGATTTAAATTCGAGGGAAAACCTCCGGATTTGTAAATACTAATCCGAGAGAATTTGAAAATATGTATATTTTATTTGAATTTATAAATACTACATGAACTTCTAAATCAATCAAAATATATAAACCAATAACGAAGAACAAGCGAAAATTCTAATTTCCACAAATTTGATATTATGATCTAAATTTATTTTTAAAGAATGCCATTTTTCAAAAATAACTTAAGCTTGTGACAAAAAAACTAAACTAACTATTCTAAATCATTTATAAATGTTTAAGAATTATTTATAAAACATTTATAGAAGTTTATAAATACAACCCCACCCATAAAATACTAAATTCTAAACTCAAATGTTAATGTATTTTTGAGTGAATATAATTTTGAAAAGTGGTATCTAACTTATGATATTTCAAGCAATTTATCCGTATAAAAATGTTATTGTAAATAAATAAATATCAGTTTATCATATTTATAAATAATCTCTACTAAGTCATAGTAAAACTATAACTAGAAGAAAACATAAATTCTTCTTTTTTTTTTTGAAAAGAAAGAAAACATAAATTCAGTATGAAGTTTATTTGTAAAACTAAAGAAAGACATGTCTGATTTATAAAAAGTTAATATTTGCAGGTAAGTTTGAACATTCTTTTATCTTCAGAAGTGTAACCATACATATTGACTGTATTTAAACATTTTGTTCTAACATGCTTCCCCCCGACCAAAATAAAGGGCAAGAGAGTGAAAAGAAAAAGAGAGAGAGCAAAGAAGAAATAAAAGTCACAAAAGATTGATGAAAGACAGATATTTCTGCTCTGATCATCGAAGATAAGACTGAAAGTAGCCAAAAAAAACTGAAAAATAGGACTGATCGAAACGAGTTCACAGAAAAACCCATTATGAAAAAAAAAATTCCCCATTATGAAATATATTATTTACGCATGACATCACGTCGATTGGAGAAAGAGAGGCGTAAATCACGTGAATACAATATCCAATGAAATTTGCCAAAGAGCCTGCACATCCCGATCATTATTATACTTATTTGATTATATTAAGCTTTAGCGGCTGACTGGTTTTCCCGCTACCACCCGCAACGCAGCTTTTGTGGTTCATAGCGGTTGTTGGCGTTTCGAAACAATCACAGAAAACGCTACAAATCGCTTCAAACCGTTTCGAATCTCTTAAAATCAAAAGCTGGTTCCAGCTAGCGTTTGCGATTGCGGGCGGTTGCGGGAGGGTAAATTTTTTTTCTTTAAAAACAGAATAAATAAAATAATACTAAAAATATCCAATAAAAATTTTCAACTGAAATAATAGAAATTGTAAAATGTATTCATATTATATTTCAATTTATATTATAAAAATTCAAAACTAAAATATTTTCTATAAATTTTTAAAATTGAATAATATGATTTTATAAATATAAATTTTATATTTATCATATTATTATGATTTTTAATATTTTTATAATTACCTAAAATGTAAATATTAAATTATTATTTAACAGATGTTGCGTTTGGTAGTTTACCAGTCATAAGAATTCCGCAAATACAACAATTTCTAACAGTTGTACCAGTCGTACAAATCTCTAGAAAACACTTAAAACCAAAACTATCCGCACCTGCAAACTCCCGCAACCGCAACCGCAACCACTGCGGTTACACCAGTCAGGCCCTTAATCCCATACGCTTTTTTTCTTTTTTCTTGTTTTTTTTTTTGACTAATTTTTTCTTGTTCTATGGGCTACATGACAAGACTAAAAATATAACTAACATCAAATAACGAATTAATTACTTAAAAATCCATAATGGTTTAATGTTAAGGGGAAAAGGATTAGTAGTAATGATGTTGTCTTGTAATTTTGTACAACATTACAATTTACAAAATTTTGTAATGGCGTCTGTTAGGAGTTACGAGTGCCAAATATTAAGGAGACAACAAATGGTGGTGTGAAAAGTAGCTTTAGCAAATGATAATCATTTCTAATTTGGGACCAAGCATGCAAATATGTTTGTCTTTTTATTATTACTGTGAAATGCACTAAACTCTTTAAACATTTAAAATTCCACCCTTTTCTTTAAGTTCAATCAACAGTGCCCCCTATCAATTAACCTAGAGTAATAAATAAACTACTTTAGTTTGCAAGTATTATACACAAAACTACATATTTCATCTAAAAAATGGAACAAAAGATGAAAAGCTATAAAGAATAATTTAAAAACCTGAGAAATTGAGTCAGTGAATTGGGCAAGTGTTGGTAGGTGGTTGAAACTCAAAAACGGTAAACATTATGTTCTAATAATCTTTGTTGATTGATCGAATCAGCTTACAATAAAACAATGAAAACCTATAAAAAGTCCAATCTTACAAATTTACCTCACAATAAGATTCCTAATTTAACTGATTTTATGTTTTTACAATTCCAGTTGTAAGTGGTGATAAATGTGTGTGTTGTGGGGGTGGGGGCAAGAAAGAGGTTGGATACCTCAGTGATGTGCAGAAATGAGAAAGGAAAGGAAGTGTTGTTTTGATGCTAACTCTCAAAGTCTTTCAAGGTACTGTCAGACTCTTCTTTAGGTGCTTTCTTTGGATGGACCATCCTACTCTCCTCAATTATTCCTACTCTGTTTTCTTGTGGTCCTTTCTCTTCCTTCCCACCAACACTCTTTATTTTCTTCCCCAGCCTTACGTATTTATTTTTTGTAATTAATATAACAAGGGCTTCATGTTTTGTGGTCCAACTTGAAGTAAATGTTTTGCTTCATGGTGTCTAGGCCCAGTTAGAACAAATGAGGAGGTCAAAAAAAGCAGTAGAGACAGTTTTGGTTTTCTTGTTGAACAATCTTATAAATATATTCACTTTCTAAGTGTTATACAAAATGTTCAGTTGGATATGAATGTTCATATCCGTTGTAATCATAATACAACCGCTCCCCTTTAGATATGTCTCTATTAGCTACCAGAAGAACTCTAGCTTCTCCGTTGACGTTGAACCTCACACATTTCAGGTTCTGCTTTTTCCTCCCTTCTCTGCACATTTCACAAAAAAAAAATGGTCAACAAAAACAAACGAGGATCATCATGTACGGTTCTGGTTTTGTTTAATCAACGGAAGGGACCATATAGAAAAGAGGGAAGAGAAACTCACGGGGTGTGATTGTTGATGCCGCTGATGAAACGAGCAATGTTACTGCGTCTGTCAGGACAAATAACAAGACACTGGGAAGGATCAGAGGCATGGAGTAGCGTCATCATGCTGTCTCCATCATAGTCATCTTCTCTGTTGCTCAGATAATCAACATCTCCAACGTACTCTGTGATTATGGTTAAGTCTTTTATACACCTGTCCGCCTCCACTGTGAACCTGTTTCAGGTTTAAAACCATCTAATTCAATTATCATTCTAGATTTAAAAAAAATAATACATTTTTAATGAGTGAAAAGAGAAGGGTTAAAGTACCCTTCATAAGGATCGAAGACGACCATAAGCGGCGGGCATTCACCACGGTCCATCATGTTCTTGCACAAGGCTAAGGTCTCTGCGTCTTGTTTACTTAAAACCTGTATAACACATTGAATACAAAAACCATCCTTTTCAGTTAATACCAAAATATATCTAATGTGTGTTGAAGAACAAAGAGCAAACTCAATTACACACCTGCATGCCTCCTTTCTCAAGGACAGCCTTGTTGGCAGATCTTGGAGCCTTGCCAGATACATAAGTGAGCTCGTTCCTGAACTCAGTGTCGGAGGCTCTCAACGCGGTGGCTAGAGAAGCCATTTGCTCCAGCCTCCGTTGAGGATCAACGGTGGGGATGTAAGGAAGAAGCTTCCTCTTCTTCTTAGACATCACCAAGCTCGTCCTTTTCCGTTTCTTCCCAATGCTGCTGCTATCTACAACACACACACACCACTCTCTCGATTGAGATTTACATAACACAACACAAAAAGGTGTGAACTTTATTCTTTTACCTGGAGAAGAAGTTGAGCCTGGAGACCGCTTAATCCGGAAGAAGTCAATGAGTTTGGTCTGAACAAGAGGGAAAGCTGCAATTTTTTTTACAAACATTACATCAGCTAAACGACGGCGTAACGGAACAAAGGTTGGGGCTTTGACAAAAAAAAAGAACTTACATTTGGGGATCTGGGTTTTAGAACAGGAAGGGCAGAACCAGGAGCCTTTGGGAACGGAGACGAGGATTGGTCTGAGACAGAAGAGATGGAACCCTTTGTCGCATTTGTCGCAGAGTAGCAGCTTCGCCGGTTGTTTCCCGGAGCTGCATTCTTCGCAAACCGTATCCAACTCCGAATCGGAATCATCTGCTGCTATGGATCTCGGAAGATCGGATCTAGGGTTTGTCGCCTGGGTTCTTCTTCGCAGCCATACCACCATGGTCGAACTAATTGATTACCGCAAAGAGAGTTAGAGAGAGAATGAATGATAGATTGAGATCTAGCTAGAGGAGCGTTAATAATAAACTAGAAGAGTTGGCGCTCTCTGGATTCGCGGGGGAAAAATTTGACCGGGTTTAATTTGGCGCCACTATTACGGTTTGTGATTTAGAGTCCGGTTTATTTTGTTTTTATCAACCGGTTTGCTGATGGTTCAAAAAGACGAACCAAAAACTTAATCGGAAATTAAAAATACAATGAACCGGGCCAGATTGTATTTTTTTTTGCTTTAATCACACCGAGTCGTCGTGCTTTCTTTCTCTGCTCGTCGGCGAAGCTTCACACGATCTGTATGTATCAGTCGCCATCGTTCACGGTTCCTTCCCAAAACCCTGTGAGCTAATTACCTAATTGGACGGACTCAGGTATGTTATCGATTGCAATCTCATCTCCTTCAATTCATCTTCAAAGGCCTTAATATGCCAATTGGGTTTTATTGTACCATTAAAGACTAACGATGAGAATGCTGATGTGTTAAAACGATTTTCATATCAGAAGCTATAGTCGGGAAGTTTCGTCTTTCTCCTGCTTATTAGATCTCCGATCAATTAAACCTGGGCTCGATTCGTCGCACAGAGAACCTTACAACTGAAAGAGGGGTCGTGATCCCCAAGGGACGTCGTTGTAATCTGTGGTATCTGGATCGAGATCAATGGAAAGTCCACGACAAAAAGTTCTGTACGAGATACGGAATCATGCCTCATTGCCCTTTGTTCCTAGATACCCTCCTCTTCCTCAGGTACAAGACAAAGATTCATGCTTTTTGACCTTACGGTTTTACACTGTTTTACATCTTACATTTTGCTTTGTTCTGATGTCGGAGTTCAGGCAGATGCAACGGTTTCCAAAGGAGGGCTTCGATCTCTTGTCTCTATAAGAGGTTAGTTGATTCTCAATTTCTTTGATTTTTACTACTGTACTGTTGGTTTGTTGATATTATAAAGCATGCAGCTTTGTTAGCTTTCCACCAAGTGATGACTTCATGGTTGATATATTTGTACTGTTCTGTTTCCTTAAAGTTGTGTTTCAAAATGCTGTTGGTCGGTAGATTACAGAGGTGAATTTCAATGCCCTGGACTTGTTATGATCATTTGTTGTTTGTCCGTTTAGCAAAGTCCATGCACAGACTCATGGATCTTGTGAGTTTGATGAGCTGCTCATGGTGTTCATTCCGCGTACATCTCTTTGTAATAGCATTTTATAGCCCATTGGTTGACACCTGCTTCTTGATCTCTATCCTTTTTCTTTTCTTCTTATGGTACTAAGGTGTTAGTCAGCTCAAGGAAAAGTGGAGTGGATATTGGCATCCGAGGAAAAATAATAAACCTATTTCATTGTTTATTTCACCGAGAGGAGAATTTGTCGCTGTCACTTCGGGGAATCACGTTACGATCTTGCGGAAGGATGATGATTACAGCAAACCTTGTGGCTCTTATACAGGTTATCTTTCATGCGTCTACTTTTCTTCCCCTTTAAATTTGGTTTATGGATTCATCTTTTTGTGTCTTAAGACTGTCCCAGTCTCTAATTCTAAAGGAGCTCTCCTCACTATGCCATTTTTCTTTCTCTCTGTTTTCTTAATCACGATCCTTTCAGTACACTAACCATGGTCTTATGACTTCTGTTCTCTGTATCAGCCAGCATATCAGGATCATTTACTTCTGGAATATGGTCCGAAAATCATGATGTTCTTGGTCTTGTGGATGATACCGAGACCCTCTTTTTCATCAAAGCCAACGGTGAAGAAATAAGTCAAGTCACAAAAAGAAATTTGAAGGTTTCTTCATCAGTATTAGGACTCATGGAGAATGACGATGGTTTGCAAACATCATGCTTGTACGTTTCTTTTTTGTCTCTATATAAGAAATATGTTATTTGATTTAGACTTTAGAAGCACTGGGATTCTAATGTGCCATTCAGCACCACTATATTCTTGTCTTCTTAAGCCCTGTCAGTGATATTAAATCGTGACTAATGGTCTATACCAATGACATTTTCCCTACAGGTGTTCATTCAGTGTACTTACATCAGATGGACTTATTCATCATGTCGAGATTAGCAGGGAGCCAAGTGCCTCGGTCTTCTCTAAACATGCTTCAAATAGCAATCCATCTTTGAGAAAGCAGTTCCCCAACCATGTTTTCTGCTTTGATTACCTTCCAGACCTTTCTTTTCTTCTCATTGTTGGCAGTGCTGCAGGCGTATCATCGACAGGGAGTTCTGGTAGGTCGTATACAACTTATTATTTGAAGAAGTATCGAATTTATCTGTACGACTTGTGTAAAAAAGACTTGAAAGCTATACGTGTGCTCGAAATCAATCAATTGAGAACGTTAATGCTTGTGTTATTTTATTTATATATGGAAGCTATTCATACTGTATCTGTTTTTTTGTGATTGTTGAATGAAAAAGTGTGGTTCTTGAAATATTTTGGCGTAGATGTTGGATTTACGATCCTGTATGGATTAATTTGTTATCTATTAACTGTCAGGTTCATCGTGTATTTCCCTTTGGCGCAAGTGTCAGAATTCAGGGCTGGAGCTGTTGTCCACCTCGAAATTTGAAGGCGTGTATTGTGACGGACAAGAGTCTCAGGTAGCATATCCAAAGGTTTTGATCTCACCTCAAGGGTCACATGTTGCGAGTCTTGATAGCAATGGGCGCCTGCATCTGTTCGAGTTGGACAAAGAAAGATTGATACTTTCGTGTTCTCCTTCTGAAGACAGTTCTACTTCACTAGAGCGTTTAAGCAATGTTGTAGACTTTACATGGTGGTCTGATCATGCCCTTACAATTTTGAAAAGGAGCGGTAACATTAGTATATTCGACATCCCTAGATGTGTTATAGTTAAAGAGGATGCCACCATTTATTCTATGCCTGTGGTGGAAAGAGTTAGGAAATTTGAAGGACACATTTTTCTTTTAGAAAGTTTAGCGCAGGAAGCAAAATCAGCTCTGGCCAAGGTTAACAGCGACCCAAGTGAATTGCATCATAGTAGTGATCGTGGTATGTTATGGAGGCTAATATCTTTTACTGAGAAAACAATTCCTGAAATGTATAAGATCTTAGTTGAGAACTGCCAGTATCAGGAGGCCTTGGATTTTGCTGATAGTCATGGCTTGGACAGAGATGAAGTTTTCAAGTCGAGATGGTTGAACTCAGAAAAAGGGCCAAGTGATGTGAGCATGATTCTGTCAAAGATAAAAGATAAAGCTTTTGTGCTCTCTGAATGCTTAGACAGAATTGGTCCAACAGAGGATTCTATGAAGGCCTTACTCGGGCATGGACTTCATCTTACTAACCGCTATGTATTCTCTGAATCTGAAGATCAAGAATCCAAACAACTTTGGGAATTTCGAATGGCCAGGCTTCGTCTATTACAGTTTAGTGAAAGACTCGACACATATTTGGGGATAAGCATGGGCAGGTATATGTCTTTACACTTACTATCTCCTTTTCCTTTCTGTAGATATGCCTACCTGGTATGCCATATAGTAATCTAGGTATTCCGTATCCAAGATCTTTTTATTGTTCTATGGTTATCCAATAACGAATGAGGGTCGTTTACTTTGCAACGTTGTTTCTAGACTTTAAAGTGCTTTTTAGATTCAAGTACATCTCGAAAAACTTGCTGGCCCTCTTTACCCATTATATGTATACAAACTCAGGAAGTTTTCTTCTGGTATCTCCAGGCTTGCATATGGGTGCTGCATTTTAGAAATTCAACTTCTTTTTTAGTCTATCGTTAAACTACACTATCCAGTTACATCTAAAAATGGTTATTGACATTGTCTTTTATAGATATTCAGTGCAGGATTACAGAAAATTCCGGAGCAGTCCTATAAATCAGGCTGCAATAGCACTTGCTGAGAACGGGAGGATAGGGGCCTTGAATCTGCTCGTTAAGAGGCATCCTTATTCACTTGCTTCTTTCACCCTGAAAATTTTGGCAGCCATTCCTGAAACAGTCCCCGTTGAAACGTATGCACATCTTCTTCCGGGGAAATCTCCTCCGACCAGTATGGCAGTGAGGGAGGAAGACTGGGTTGAATGTGACAAGATGGTTAAATTCATTACTAAGTTGCCTGAGAGTGACAAAAATGATTCTCATATTCAAACCGAGCCAATTGTCAGGAGGTGTTTGGGGTATAACTGGCCATCATTAGAAGAACTCACTTTATGGTACAAGAACAGGGCAAGAGATATTGATTCTTCCACTGGGCTGCTAGACAACTGCATCTGCTTGATTGATATTGCATGTCGAAAAGGCATATCTGAGGTGGAACAGTTCCGTGAGGACCTATCATACTTGCACCAGATAATTTATTCTGATGAATTTGGGAGCGAAATCTGCTTCAGCTTGAGTCTTGTTGGGTGGGAGAAATTACCTGATTATGACAAATTTAAGATAATGCTTGAAGGGGTTAAAGCAGAAACTGTGGTTACTAGATTGCACGACAAGGCAATTCCATTTATGCAGAGAAGGTATTCGGAGACAACCAACCACAATGAGGAGTCCTTTCTTGTTAAATGGCTGAAGGAGATTGCAGCAAAAAGTGACATGGATTTGTGCTCCAAAGTTATAGAGGAAGGGTGTACAGATTTGTATACTGTTTGTTTTTTTAAGGATGAGGTTGAAGTTGTTGATTGTGCTCTGCAATGTCTGTATTTGTGCAAAGTTACGGATAAGTGGAACGTCATGGCAACAATGCTCTCGAAGCTACCAAAGATACATGGTTAGTTGTCCAGTCACTGTAGTCTCTACACTACATTAATTAAATTATAAGATGTCTTAACCCATTGCTAAACAAAACTTACTTCCATAAAATTTGCAGATATTCATGGTGGTGACGACATTCAGAAAAGGCTGAAACTGGCAGAAGGTCATATAGAAGCAGGGAGGCTCTTGGAACTTTATCAGGTTCCAAAATGCCTCTGCATCTTAATTTTAGCAAAAATATGTTTCGTGTAATTTGAAATGAACTAACTTAAGCATATATAGACGATATGTACACTTAGAAATGGATTTTTTACTTGAATATTTTGAGAAATTTATACTACTGTCTCTTTTTGTTCCACAGGTCCCAAAGCCAATTAATTATTTCCTTGAGGTTCATTCGGACGAAAAAGGTGTTAAGCAGATCCTTCGACTCATGCTTTCGAAATTTGTTCGTCGTCAACCTGGAAGATCTGATAATGACTGGGCCTGCATGTGGCGAGATCTACGACAGTTGCAAGAGAAAGCATTTCCTTTCCTTGATCTTGAGTTCATGCTGACGGAGTTCTGTAGAGGACTTCTGAAGGCTGGAAAGTTTTCTCTAGCTAGAAATTATCTCAAGGGTACGGGCTCAGTTGCTCTGCCATCGGAGAAGGCAGAGAGTCTTGTTATTAATGCGGCAAAGGAATACTTCTTCTCTGCTCCGAGTCTTGCTTCGGAAGAAGTAAGTGGTGTTTTCGTTCTTGTATAAAGCTTTTGTCCCTGCTAAATATATATGCAACTTGTCATCCTCTTAAATGATTGCTTCTGGTAATATAGAGTATTTTTTTTCGTTTTTCTCCGAAAAGGTTTTGTGTCAACAATTCTCTTTACTTGATGTTTTTTCATTCGCAAATTTGCAAATTATTTCAGATATGGAGAGCAAGGGAGTGCCTGAATATATTTTCTAGTAGCCGGACTGTTAAAGCCGAGGCCGATGTCATTGATGCAGTTACTGTTAGGCTTCCAGATCTTGGGGTTACTCTCTTACCAGTTCAGTTCAAACAAGTAAATGACCCAATGGAGATTATTAAGATGGCAATCACAGGGCATCCTGGGGCTTATCTACATGTTGAAGAACTTATTGAGGTTGCTAAACTTCTTGGGTTGAACACTTCAGAAAATATATCGTCTGTTGAAGAAGCTATTGCTAGAGAAGCTGCAGTTGCAGGTGATCTGCAGCTGGCTTTTGATCTATGCCTTGTTCTAACCAAAAAGGGGCATGGTCCTATTTGGGATTTAGGTGCCGCAATAGCAAGAGGTCCTGCACTTGAGCACATGGATGTAAGTTCTCGAAAGCAGTTGCTTGGCTTTGCTTTGGGTCACTGTGATGATGAATCGATCAGTGAGTTATTGCACGCTTGGAAAGATCTTGACCTGCAAGGCCAATGCGAGACTCTAGGAATACTATCAGAATCAGATTCTCCAGAGTTCCGCAAGATGGACGGTGTTTCTTGTCTGAGAGATAACCCTCAGATGCTTGATGGGCTAAGCTTTGATCAACAGCTAGATTTGGGTAGAGTCAAGGATACACTTTCTGTTGTTGCTAAGGACTTACCGGTTGAAAACAGCGTGGACATGGAATCTCTTCTAAAGGAAAATGGGAAGCTTCTCTCATTTGCTGCTTCGCATCTACCTTGGTTGCTTAAGCTGGGTAGAAATAGGCAATTAGATAAAAATCTAGCGATTGATTCAGTTCCTGGAAAGCAGTTTGTCAGCACAAAAGCAACTGCTCTCGTTACCATTCTTTCTTGGCTGGCTAGAAATGGTTTTGCACCAAAAGATGAGCTCATAGCCATGATTACAGACTCGATCATTGAACAACCTGTAACAAAAGAGGAAGACATTGTAGGATGCTCCTTTCTGTTGAATCTAGTTGATGCATCTAATGCAGTAGAAGTGATAGAAAAGCAGTTGAGAATAAGAGGGAACTACCAAGAAATTCGAAGTATCATGAGTCTAGGGATGGTATATAGTTTGCTACATGACTCTGGAGTAGAGTGTACGGCTCCCAACCAGAGGAGAGAACTGCTACTAAAGAACTTTGAGAGAAAGCAGATAGAAAGTCTCTCTGGTAAGGGTTATATTGAAATACCTTGTTGTTTCGATTTCTTTTTACATCTTGATGCAGTCTTATATATATCAGTAATCTTGTATGCTTCTGATTTTTTTCTTACTTGCTCTATTTTGGTTCAGATGATGTGAGCAGGATCGACAAACTTCAATCAACTTTCTGGAAGGAATGGAAACATAAATTAGAGGAAAAAATGCACGTAGCTGATCGTTCTAGAATGCTGGAGCGAATCATTCCCGGAGTTGATACGGAAAGATTTTTGGCCCATGACATTGACTACATCAAGGCTGCCGTTTTCTCATTCATTGAATCTTTGAAATCGGAGAAGAAGCTTATTTTAAAGGATGTGCTAAAATTAGCTGATACATACGGCCTGAAGCAGTCAGAGGTAGGAAATATACATATAAACTCTTTAAAGCTTCTTCTTCATCTACATCTACTATATATCTGTCTCTGTCTTCTCGCCAGGTGATATTAAGGTATTTAAGCGCTATCCTTTGCTCTGAGGTTTGGACAAATGAGGACATCACGGCTGAAATTTTACAAGTCAAGGAAGAAATACTGGCCTTTGCTTCGGACACTATACAGACCATAAGCACATTCGTGTACCCCGCAGTTAGTGGTCTTGACAAACAACGCCTTGCTTACATATATAGCCTCCTTTCTGAGTGCTATTGCCGTTTGGAAGAAAGCAAGGAAGAGGCATCGTTGGTGCAACAAGTTCAACCGGATGGTTCTTTCGCTGGGTTTTCAAATTTGTATAGCATCCTTCAGCAAGAATGCAGTAGGGTGTCGTTTATCACAGATTTGGATTTCAAGAATATTGTGGGATTGGGAGGTTTAAACCTTGACAGATTCAACAATGAAGTTCATGCCCACATCAACGAGATGAACTTGGAAGCTTTGGCCAAGATGGTAGAAAATCTCACTGGCTTCTTCGTGGAGAACTCACCCAAGGGTCTCCTTTCCTGGCAAGATGTCTACGTACAATATATAATGAATTTGTTAGATACTCTGGAAAGTAGAAGAGATCTTGATTTTGGAAGTGCAGAGAGTTTTCAGGGCTTCCTCAGTCAACTTGAGCAGACCTACGACCACTCTAGAGTATATATCAGGGTCTTGGAACCTTTACAGGCTCTGGAAATCATGAAGCGGCATTTCATGTTAGTTCTACCGCCAAGTGGTTCCTACGTGCACATCCCTGATAGTTCAACATGGCAAGAATGTCTTATATTACTGATTAACTTTTGGATAAGGTTGGCCGATGAGATGCAGGAAGTAAAATCTTCCAGTCCAAGTCTTGTGGAGAATCTTATCTTAAGCCCTGACTGCATTAATAGCTGTCTTACTGTTCTTATAAGACTAGTAATGGACGACAGTCTGTCCCCAAGTCAGGTTTGGGCTGCAATACTTGTCTACCTTAGGTCTGGCTTGGTTGGTGATTACGCCACTGAGATCTTCAACTTCTGCAGAGCTATAGTCTTCTCTGGTTGCGGCTTTGGGCCTATTTCTGATGTCTTCTCACATTTATCCTCTCGGTATCCAACAGCTTTGCAGGATCTTCCCCATCTTTATTTGAGCGTACTTGAACCTATATTGCAGGATTTGGTCTCTGGGGCTCACGAAACACAGAATCTTTACCGGTTGCTATCTTCTCTCAGTAACTTGGAAGGAAACCTGGATGAACTGAAGCGTGTTAGGCTTGTAGTGTGGGAGGAACTCGTAATATTCTCCGAGAACCTGGAGTTGCCAAGTCAGGTTCGCGTCTACTCCTTAGAGCTTATGCAGTTCATCTCTGGTAAGAATATCAAGGGCTCGTCGTCTGAGTTACAGTCAAATGTTATGCCATGGGATGGTTCCGCTGAATTACTATTATCTAGGCAGAAGACTGAAGACGACACACTTAACCAAGCGTTGCCTGACCAGGCTGATGGCTCTAGCAGACTCACAAACACTCTGGTGGCACTTAAATCATCTCAGATCGCCGTGGCGTCTATTTCTCCAGGCTTAGAGATCTCCCCAGAGGATCTATCGAGTGTTGAAACATCCGTTTCATGCTTTTCTAAACTCTCTGCTGCTGTTACTACAGCTTCACAAGCTGGAGCTCTTCTGACGATTTTAGAAGGATGGGAAGAGCTGTTTGAAGCTAAGAAAGCCGAACTATTACCTTCTAATGAGGCGACCGAGGAAGGAAATGACTGGGGAGATGATGATTGGAATGATGGATGGGAAACACTTCAGGATTTAGAACCCAAAGAGAAAGAGAAAAAGGAACATGTAGTCGCAGCTCATCCTTTACATTCGTGTTGGCTGGATCTTTTCAGAAAATACATCTCTCTGGGTATGCCGGAACAAGTTCTACGTCTTATAGATGGATCGCTTCAGAAACCCGAAGAGGTCCTGCTTGAAGACAATGAAGCAGAAAGCCTGACTGCTGGTATCTTGGCCAGTACCGACCCATTTCTCGCACTAATGATTTCTCTTTTGCTTCCCTACGAACGGGTCAGATCTCAGTGCCTCGGTGTTGTTGAAGACAAGTTGAAGCAAGAAGGCCTTCCAGAGTTATCGAGTCAGAACCATCACAACGTTCTTCTTCTGGTTATATATTCTGAGACACTCTCAACGATAATCTCGAACTCTAGCTATGGGTCAGTCTTCTCTTTCCTCTGTTATATAGTTGGAAAGCTATCTCGGGAGTTCCAAGAGGAGCGGATAAGAGAAGCAGGCAACAAAGAGGCCAATACAAGTTCTGAGAGACGTCTTCTGTCATGTTTTGGGGAGCTCATGTTCCCATGTTTTATCTCGGGGCTTGTGAAGGCTGGTCAGCAGATATTAGCAGGGTTTTTGGTAACCAAGTTCATGCACAGCAACCCATCACTGAGTCTGATTAATGTTACAGAGGCAAGTCTGAGGAGATACTTGGAGAAACAGGTCGAGTCTTCGGAGGATTCCTCTGGTGAGACCACCACAGAACTTGAAACGCTGAAGAACACAGTGTCAAATCTAAGGGTTAACTCAAAGGAAGTCATACGATCTGCCTTGGCATCTCTTTGTACAAACAACAGATGATCTGAAAAAGGATGGTGCTTCTTGCATGGTGAAATGAGGGGAAAAAGTAATTTAGGAGAGGGTAAATTTATTTATGCGTTTTTACTTCCATACAGAGAGAGAATGTGTTACAGTCTGAGCGGTTTGTTTTAAACCAAACCAAACATAGTTATGGTCGGAACGAAATGGTTACTGAGCTTTGCAGATTTGTTGTTTTTTTTTTTTTTCCTGAAAGATGATATATAAATCCGGAGATCAAACAAAGGTTCAACGCATACAACTTAAACAGACGAAAATACTCCCACCTACCACTCTCACACCAAAACAAACAGGACAGACCCTGTTAATATCAAAGCAATCAAACTCCAAACTCCCTTCTCATCCAAGCACACGGGTGAACTACTCAGAGGAACCGGCTTTCATTCACGCAAATTTGTTGTTTAGCTTTTACTATAATTTAGTGAGGATATCAAAATCTTATCTTTTTTTTTTGTCACGAAATCAAAATCTTATCTTTACGTTAAGCTATTTGTGGAAATACCAAACTAACCGGTCTAGACCGAGAACCATCATAGCAAATATTAAACCGGCCGGTTAACGTCTGTTACTATCCATTATTCGAGCTTGGGGGATCTATAGATTCTCTCTCTCTCTAGAGCTGTCAAACAATTTCAATTCCGACAGCAGTTTCGCGTAATCCCTAAAACAAAGACCACTTTCATCTCCGTTTGATAATCGTCGGCGATAAACCCCCAAACCCTCGATCCCTGCAGCTGAATCCAATTCGTTTGTTTTAATATATCTCAGAGAAGGCATTTCATGGTTTCACAGCGATGAGAGGAGGATCCGCACTACTTGATCTGATCGTCTTCCTCCTTGTTTCTCCGTTCGGGCAGAGTCTCAAGGGATCTGAACTCTCCAAATTCTCCGACAAATCTGTTTCCAATCAAATCTCCCAACCCGACCGGTTAGTCTCTTTCTGATTCGATCTATTGACTTCCTTGTCTTAACAAAATTTTTTTAATTCTTATTGTCAAAAACCTGTTTTTGATTTTGTGGGTTTGATACTAAGACATTTTCCCAGTGATTCCAATATTAAAGTTGACATCTTGTTCAAAAAGTCTAGTCCTTTTTTTTATTTTTTAAGGTTTCTGGATTATGTTCTAATTGGATTTGATGGTTTTCTTTATTTTGAGAATTTAGTTATGTGTTGGTTGCTACGGTGGATGGAGCTATCTCATTGGTGGATAAGTCTTCACGAAAAGTTGATTGGACTTTCGACACCAATGAGCCTATCTATTCATCCTACAAGGCTCCTCACTATCATTACAATGGTGATGGTGAACGTGCCTCGTTGCTCAGTGATGACTTCTACATGGATTGTGATAAAGACTGGAATCTTTACAAAACCTCTATACGAGAAGGGAACCGCACCAAAGAGGTATATATAACTTTTGCAACTTCTTTTTTTGTCTCATATGATGGTCTTAAAGAATCTTCATTCTCTTTCAGATAGTGGATGCTTCTGAGTTCATTGGAAGCTTGCCTTACTCGTTGACGGATAGGATTGTTTTGGGGAAAAAAGATACTTCTGTGTTTCTCTTGGATGGGAGGACTGGAGAGTTGGTTACGAGGTACAGAGTGGACGACCTGTACACTACTAGTTCAGTAGTTCAGAATGCTGAAGACAAGGCTATTGTTTTGTCTAAAGAAGCTCCGGTGGTGTTGGGACAGGAGCATCTTCCGGAGATGGTTTATGTCGAGAGGAAAGATTTTAAACTCCAGTGTGTGTCCAAGTTTGGAGATGTTTTGTGGAGTGTTTCTTACGCTGAGATGGAAGCTAAACTACAACATCATGAGAGTGTAAAGCTCGTTGCTGGTGGTGGTGGTGGGTTGTCGATGATAAATGCTACTGTGATGCGGTTCCGTGATTATAACTTTGAAAAGTTGTTTCCGAGAGTTGGTTTTCTTGATGGAGCATTGTATCTAACGGTTCCAGATAGGAAGCCGAATCAGTTGCCCCCTGGGAATGGGAATCCTTTGGCGCTTCCGAGCAACAATGAAGCTGAACAAGTCCTCTCCCTTCCTGTCGCCGAGAGTGTAATACATCAGATCACAGATGGTAATGATGGAAGCACTACAAAGACGGGCTTCGCTAGTAAGTTAATTGTCCTGCTTATCGGCTTTTGCGTTACTATCCTTTCTGTTTGTGGCCTTGTCTTTCGTCGAATAAAGCAAAGCAAATGGAACAAGGAACCTTCCGTCTCAGAGGTGCCTATAGTGACACCTAAGAAGAAAAAGCCTAAGAAAAACGGGACTGTGAAGGCCGCTCACAAGAAGAACGGGAATATATCTGGAGAGAACAAAGATCAAGAGAACGAGAAAAAGCTACGTATGAGCTTCCCTGACCTTAATAATAATGCACTGGAAGGATACAGAGTTGGCAAACTATTTGTCTCGAACAAGGAGATTGCTAAAGGAAGCAACGGAACTGTTGTGCTTGAAGGATCCTATGAAGGTCGTCTTGTGGCGGTTAAGCGTCTTGTGCAAACACATCATGATGTGGCTCAGAAGGAGATTTTGAATCTCATGGCTTCAGACAAACATCCAAATATTGTCCGGTGGTATGCCGTTGACCAAGACGAACATTTTATCTATATTTCGTTGGAAAGGTGTGCTTGTAGCTTAAACGATCTCATAAATGCATCCTCTGGACTGCTTGAGAGTCCAACGGCTTCAAGTAGTGTACAGTCGATTCAGATAAGTCCAATCGTTGAGAATGGCAAGGGAGTTGAACTATGGAAGGAGAACGGACATCCTTCTCCTGTTTTGTTGAAGTTAATGAGGTTAGTTTAGCATCTCAACACTTAAAATCAAAAGGTTGCAGCATTCTGATCTTTTTTTGTATGTTTTATGTTACAGGGATATAGTAACTGGTCTAGTTCATTTGCATGATATAGGAATCATACATAGAGATCTAAAGCCTCAAAATGTGTTGATTGTTAAGAACTCATCTCTATGCGCTAAGCTATCAGATATGGGTATTAGCAAACGTTTGCCAGCCGACACAAGTGCCCTGACTAGAAACTCAACTGGTAAGAATCTTTGGATGATACAATATAGTGACATAAACAGAACATGAAATCATTATTTCTTTGTAATGATAGGCTCTGGAAGTTCTGGGTGGCAAGCACCTGAGCAACTCCGCAATGAACGACAAACAAGAGCAGTTGATCTCTTCGGTTTAGGGTGTGTGCTCTTTTTCTGTATGACTGCAGGCAAGCATCCTTACGGAGACAATTTTGAGAGGGATATAAACATTTTGAATGATAGAAAAGATCTCTTCTTGATTGAGAGTATTCCAGAAGCTGTTCACCTTCTCTCTGGTCTCCTGCATCCGGATCCAAATTTGAGGTAAAGGAATACATTCTCTTCTCTCTCTGTGGTCTCTGTTCTTCATCATCTATCTGTTAGTATATCAAGATTTACTTTTGGTTTCTGAACATGCAGACCGACAGCACAAGAAGTTCTGCACCATCCATTGTTCTGGAACGCTGACATGAGATTGTCTTTTCTCCGGGATGCAAGCGACAGGGTCGAACTGGAGAACCGAGAAGAAGGGTCACAGCTCTTGGCTGCACTTGAAAGCACAGCAGCGGTTACTCTAAACGGGCGGTGGGATGAGAAGTTGGATGGTATATTCCTGGACAACATTGGGCGTTACAGGCGGTACAAGTTTGACAGCATCAGGGACTTGTTAAGGGTCATAAGGAACAAGCTGAATCATTATAGAGAGCTTCCTAGTGAGTTACAGGAACTACTTGGGAGTGTACCTGAAGGGTTTGATAGGTACTTCTCAAGCAGGTTTCCAAAACTGTTGATTCAGGTTTATACTGTTTTATTTAATTACTGTAACAATGAAGAGTTCTTTTTCAAGTACTCTAAGACCTCTGTATTCTAGGTTTCTCTCTTTTTTTTTTCTGTTACTCTATGTATAATAGATTTAATCTGACAAAAAAGAAAAATAAACAGTTGTTACTGATTTGTTATTGTATGTTGTTGTCAATGCATCCAGAAGCATAACCAATTGCAATTGCATCTATCTTATTAAAACTGAAGTAATATGAAAGATCTTTTAATCTATTTTATTAAAGTTGAAATACTAATATGAACTAGGTGTTTTGCCCGCAGTTGCGGGCTTAATAATTTTACAAATTACTAAATAAATTTATTATCAATTCGAGAACCATTAAAATAAATTATTTTCATGCCTTTGATATATTTAATAATTAATTAATATTAATTTTATATACAATAAAGTTTATTTTAATAAAAAAATATTTATTATGTAAACAATTTGAAAATATTCATGTATTCATAAAACTATATACATGGATTTATATTTATTTTAAAAATATTTTGATGTAAATATTATTGGATCACATAATATATAATTTTGTAGATAATGATGAGAATCAAATTGATGAATTTTTTTTTAAAATTTGTGAGTAATTCTATATTAACATATCTAATTTAATTATGTATTAAGGATAATGAAGATTTTAAACGCTATAACTTTTAACGTGAGAGAAAGAAAATCGCTTTGAATATAGTATTATAAACTAAATGTTCTCTTTTCAGTTATATAAATTGATATTTTTTCTTGATTAATCTTTAGTTATGTGTTTTCTGTTTTATTTTAGTTTAATTTATTATTAAAAGATAATTTCAGATAACAACACAATATATATGTGTTTATATCATATTTTGTTTTTAATATATATTAGGTTTCAGATAATTCTTCTTATTATTGTTATTATTTTTTTTAATCATTTAAATTCGTTTTTATTTTGGAATTAATTTATATATTTTATTCATTAAGGGTATAAACGATATTAACCACTCTAACTTTTAACGTGAGAGCTCGAATCCAAAATTTTACTTCGCAAATAATAGTATGAATTATCTTTTAGTTACATTGTTCTAATTTTTATCATTAATTAGTCTTAATTAATTCAAATGAAATATATCTAAACATTTTTTCCTTAAATTATTCAATTAATTGATAAGCAATTGATTGTGTATATAAAAAATCAAATAATATAAAATTATTTTGACCATTTCGTAAATATTAAAATATATCGATTTTTTATCCAAAAATAAGTAATCAGTTTATATTGTATATAGTAACTATTTTAAAAAAATATATTAATGTACATGAATAATATAAAATTAACATAAAATAAATAAAAATTCGCTTACTTATTGTATTACTAATAGTTTTATATGTGCTAAAAGTCAAGAAATCCAAACAATAATCAATACCGTATATAATTAATATATATAATTAAAACATAAAATAACATTCAATACAAATAATAATCCAATGCTAATATGACAATGTTAATGTACAATAAACAAATACTGTATGTTTTTAAAAGTTACAAGAAGTATATCTGTACTGGGTGGCTATAAATTATAACTAGATATTATTTTGTTAACTTTTTATTTATAAAAGAAGTATATATACAACCCTACATCAAGTTGGCCAAGTAATTGTTTTTAAATTCACGCACTTATGAATGTTTTTAGTTATGGAATATAGTATTTCTTTATATAACAATTTAAAATTGATTCAAATCATTATTGTGTTTAAATCTATCATTATCTTATATTTCTATTTTTTAAAAAAATCTAGAAAATATATTTTACTACAATTAAAGTTCTTTTTTAATTTTATTGAGAAAACAAAAATAAATAAACAGGCCAAAAAATCGGAAAATACGTTCTCAGCAATAAAAACGTTTTAGCTTACAAAAAAAAAAACCATGGAAACTCTTGATTCCGGCCGCTGATCGGACCTCCCAGTGGACATCTTGAGGTCTCTCTTCGAACGTTTGAGTTTTACCGATTTCCACAGGGCTAAGACGGTGTGTTCCAACTGGTACTTGTGTTCCAAGCAAACGTTAGGGCCAAAAGACAGATGTCCAATGCTGTTGCTGTCTCTAGAAGAGGGTGGTTGTCGTCTCTACAACCCAGTGGAAGATAGGGTTTACGTGCCGAAGAGGGACTTTTCGGGGTGTCGATTCCTCGGAAACTCGGGTAAGTGGTTCCTTGTGGCGGATTCTCAATCCAATCTGTATATAGTAGATGTGTTTAGCGATGATAAGATAGATCTTCCATGTCTAGAACTTGTGTCGAACGAGGGTTGCGTTCATAGTCTTGAGCCATTAGGAGATCATGGAGATTTTAATGAGAAGTTGGTTGGTAGAACTAATTCTCCTGGGATTCGTAAATCTGCGGAAGAATTGAGGGGTCGAGTGTTGTTAGACGAGAAGACGAGAGACTACGTTGTGGTGTGTCGTTTCGACAGATGTGACTATATGCGGTTTTGCAAGAAAGGGGATGATCGTTACCTATTCAAACACGGGTTGGTGTTAATGTGTTTTTAAAAGGCCAAGATGATATGGTACTCAATGGCTATAATCTTTACGTCTTTACTCCCCGCCGCTCCCTTCGGCACATAGATTTGACTGGAAAAGACGGTTTTGAGGATGTCATCAAGCAACCCATGTTTACATGGTATATTAAGCCATCTCCAAGTGCAGAAGAAGAGGAACGAATGAGAGCATACAAGTTCATCTCAGAAAGCGATAACATTGCTCTTGTTACAAGATCAGAAGAGGTTTTGTTGGTCCATAACTACACTTACCAGTCTACTACTACATTTGAAAAGCATAGGATGTTCCGCGTGTACAAGAGGCAACTTAAAAATCTAGAAGACCCCAAGACCTACAAGTCCTGGCTTCTTGAGGTAGATTCTCTAGGGGATGAGGCACTGTTTCTAGATTTGAGTATCACCGTGCCTGCTGACACTACACTTGGTATCGAGCCAAACTCCATCTATTTTACCCGTGATGACCGCTTCCGTACCATGCCACGTTCATTCCTCGACATTTGTGTCTACAACCTTGCAACAAAGACCATCAAACGCTTTCCCACCCTCTCCTCCAACTTTAAAAAGATAAAGGACGCTCAGTGGTTTCTCCCCTCTTGATTTGTTTCTCTCTGATGCATTATGGTGTGTTGTTGAGACATTTCTAGACTATGATTTGTTATCCTCTTTTTTTTTCTGATAATTTTAGATAATCTATGACATTGTCAGTGCTTAATCAAGGAGTTTGCCCAGCAATTCTCTATGAGTTTACCATTATGGAAATCAAACTACATCTAGTCTTGATAAGATGTTTTGTATACACAATTAGCATACCTCCTTAATCATAGTACACGTAAATTGTTTGGCTAATCATACCAGATATATATCAAAATTTGCTCACTTCACTATACATACTAGTATTAGGTAGCAATAAAAAGATTATGGTCTACGTCAAAGTAAAATTACTCTAGAGAACTATATATGCAACTAGTATTGATTACATTTGCACACACAATAAAAGAATATGCCACTTCTAGAAATATGGAATGGTTTTGCTGATGCTTAAAGTAAAGTTCTTAAAACTATGTCCATAGTTTGTTAGAATATCCTTTTTGGATGATGACGATGATGATAATGATTTTAGTTGTTAGTGTTAAGTTTTGTATGAAGGTAAATTTGTAAGTCATATGATTTGGTGGTACTCCTAACCTAACTATCTCCTAACAACTTTTCAACTTTCAAAACAATCTAAAAAGGGTTAATTAATATGATAACCAAAATTGGACGGTCATTCACTTAATTTTTTTTTTTTTTTTGATAACCGTGGGGGTTCCCAGGCAGTAATCCCAGACTAATCCCCACGAGACCTTCCATCCGGGCACGCACAGTTATAGGCGGGAAGGTGGCCAAAACGACTCAAACCCAAGGCGGGCACTTCAGCTGGAGTTCCATTACCACTAGGCCAAGAGCTCTTGGTTCATTCACTTAATTTTACTTCACTTGATGGATATATCTTCTAATTTCTCCCGAATATATCTTCTAATTTCTCCCCAAAATTAGTTATGAAAGTTACTTCGAATATTTTCAACAACTATAGTGAATGAGAATATGGATTGAAACAAACAAATATTATGGGAAAAGAAACCGACAACGCATTCAGTGCTCCTTCACCACATAAAGTCTTCTATGGGACAGATCAGGTACTAACTGAAGTCAAAGATGCACCCACCCACTTACAAATTCAGTGCTCTTTCACCTTTGTGGGGTTACGGTCCACACTTTCAAGGGACTCCAAAATTTTCCCTATATTATAATAAAATAAAATAAAAACACATTTTGGAATTGTGTACGATCTTTATCTTCCCTATTTGGTGGGTACTATATAATAAAAAAGGAAATAAATTATATTATTACATGCAAGGTTTGGTAATCAGACCAAACAAACCATATCTACATCTTTGACTGTTTAACTGCAGAACGCGTGTACCATCCCATATTAGGTTTACGACACTTTGAAAACACACCTATGTTCTCTGTACTGTCGTAAACATACAAACCCTAATTTGTACTTCCATGCAGTACACTTTCTCCCTCCCCTTCTCTCTCTCTTCATTGAAGTCCCTTAATCTTCTATATATCTTTTTATCAATTCAACATTCGTTAATATGTGATTCCCTCTTCTTCTTTTGGATCTTACGTGAAAACCCATCTCCTTTTGATCTCCTGGATCTTTGAAATTCACCTACCGTACGTCACAAGCAAAACCAATCGATTTGGAGTTTTCTTTAAATTTCAGATCGATGGACAACGAAAGGATTGTCGAGAGAGAACACAACCAATGTTACGAAGACGAGTCTACAGATTCTAGGAAACCACCTCCGTGGAGGAAACAGATCACGATCCGTTCCATCGTCGCGAGTGTGTTCATCGGAACCGTGTACAGTGTCATCTGTCTGAAGCTAAACCTAACGACGGGACTCGTACCGAATCTCAACATCTCATCAGCTCTTCTAGCCTTCGTCTTCCTCAAATCATGGACCAAGATCCTCCAGAAAGCAGGAATCGTCACCACTCCTTTCACACGCCAAGAGAACACCATCGCTCAGACTTGTGCTGTTGCTTGTTACAGCATCGCCCTTGCAGGTTATTTTCATTACCAAAAGTAAAAAAAAAAACAATGTTCAGTTATTGAAGTTATAAAAAAAAACAATGTTCAGTTATACAAAACATTTGACTAAGTTTTGATTATTTAGGTGGATTTGCGTCGTACTTGTTGGGTTTGAATAGAAGAACATACGAGCTAACGGGAGTGAACACACAAGGAAACAATGCACGTGGTATCAAGGAGCCTGGTGTTGGATGGATGACGTCATTCCTCTTTGTTACTAGCTTCATTGGACTAGTTGTATTGGTTCCTCTTCGAAAGGTAATAGATGATTTTCTTAGGAGTTATGTTGATTCATTGGCGTGTGTTCTGACGATGATATGATGTAAAAAAAAACAGGTGATGATTATAGACTATAAGCTCACGTATCCTAGTGGAACAGCAACTGCTGTTCTTATCAATGGGTTTCACACTAGCAAAGGAGACAAAACAGCCAAGTATGTGTTATATATATATATATGTTCTTCTTTTTTTTGAAACACAATTTGAATTATTGGGATATTAATAAACGATTCTTGTTTTTTTCTTTCTGACAGGAAACAGATTCGTGGGTTTGTAAAATCGTTTTTCTTGAGTTTCTTTTGGGCATTCTTTGGATGGTTCTATTCAGGTGGTGACTCATGTGGCTTCTCTCAGTTCCCTACGTTTGGATTACAAGCTTGGAAAAAATCGTGAGTTTCCTCTGTTTTTGCTCTGTTTCCTCTGTTTTTATCTTTATTTTTGGCTTTAACTTCATATTAAACGTTTTATCTCTTTGTGGGGGTACAGTTTTTTCTTCGACTTTAGTATGACATACGTTGGAGCTGGGATGATCTGCTCACATTTGGTGAATCTATCGTTGCTATTTGGTGCAATCCTCTCGTGGGGAATCATGTGGCCACTGATAGCAAACCTCAAAGGAGAATGGTTTCCCGCTACTTTGCCAGAGAGCAGCATGAAGAGCTTAAACGGTTACAAGGTTTTTATATGCATTGCGTTGATCTTAGGAGATGGGCTTTATAACTTCCTCAAGATACTCATTTTCACCGCAAGAAACTTTCACTCTAGACTCTCCAAAACCAACACCATCAACACATGTAAGTCGAAGCATTAATGTTCTAACGTGAAAAATAAAAATATATATAATAATAATGACCGATTGATTTTTTTTTCCAGTGGTGGAAGTTCCAGGAGAAGGCACAAAGGAATCTGAAAGGTTGAAACGAGAGAACGAGGTGTTTGTTCGAGAGAGCATTCCGTTATGGATGGCTTGTGTTGGATACTTTTTCTTCTCACTTGTCTCCATCATTGCAATCCCTCTCATGTTCCCTCAGCTCAAATGGTACTTCGTCCTCGTAGCTTACCTCCTCGCCCCGTCTCTCAGCTTCTGTAACGCGTACGGAGCCGGTTTAACCGACATGAACATGGCTTACAACTACGGCAAAGCCGCCCTCTTCGTGATGGCGGCTTTGGCTGGCGAAAACGACGGTGTGGTGGCCGGGATGGTGGCTTGTGGACTCATCAAATCGATAGTTTCTGTGTCAGCTGACTTGATGCACGATTTCAAAACGGGACATCTAACGTTAACCTCGCCGCGCTCTATGCTTGTGGCGCAAGCCATAGGGACAGCGATAGGCTGCGTGGTTGCGCCGCTCACTTTCTTCCTTTTCTACAAGGCGTTTGATGTTGGGAACCCTGACGGTGAGTACAAGGCTCCTTACGCTATCATCTACAGAAACATGGCCATCATCGGCGTTCAAGGTCTCTCTGCTCTCCCTCGTAACTGTCTCGAGCTTTGCTACGGGTTCTTTGCGTTTTCGGTTGCTGCTAACTTGGCGAGAGACTTCTTACCGGAGAAGCTAGGGAAGTGGATACCACTTCCCATGGCGATGGCTGTACCGTTCTTGGTGGGTGGCTCGTTTGCGATCGATATGTGTATTGGGAGCTTTGTGGTGTTTGTTTGGCAGAAGGTGAACCGTAAGAAGGCAGAGTTTATGGTTCCAGCTGTTGCTTCAGGTTTGATATGTGGAGATGGTCTCTGGATTCTGCCTTCTTCTCTACTGGCTCTGGCTAAGATTCGACCACCTATATGTATGAACTTCACACCAGCTCACTAGTCTCTAAGGAGAGAGGACTTATCAAGGCAGAACCCAAACTCATTGCTGAAGAAATGTATAATAGATATGGTTTAGATTAGGAGTAGAGAGTTAAAGAGAGAATTCAAAGTAAACCACATATACACGTCTTATATGCTATTGATAATTTTGAATAAGAATGAAGAGAAAGAGTTTGGTTATAAAACCAGTCCCAGCTTATATCAGAAAGCTGATTTTATTAGATGATAAAATTACACTACTACTCACTAAAAGGGGAGGAGAACAGGACATAAACGCGACCACAAATTACTACCACATATCGATTAGCACAGAAGTCTTGGACAACCTCATTCTCCTCAATCTTAATGATTTCGTTTGGAAATTTCCTGAAAAGCTAATATGCAGTAAAATATATTTTAAATCATTACAAATAATGTTCTTATAATATGCAGTAAACTCTGCTTCGCTGTTTATAATATTTCATCATTTGTTTCATATTTTTTCATTCTCTTATACTTTTCTTTGTTTTATAATAATTATCATTCTAACATTTTTTTACAGAAAATATCATTTTACAATTGCAATACAAACTATATTTAGCTGAAAGTTAATTGTAAACTACATTAATTTAATAAATAATTTTATTTATCTCAAATACTATTGTGTAATTAATAACAATTTACATATCTGTCAATTTCTCAATCTGTGTAAAAAATGTCAAAATGATATTTATTTAAAAACGGAGGAAATATATTATAGACTAAACAAATACATCATGGTTTTAATAACTTCACAGAAAATTTAAGGTTTTCATGGAAAGATGATTTTATCTATATCCCTTGAAAAAAATTAATACATCTTTGTCTTATATATGTTTCAGATTTGAATCTATTTCAACAATTAATAAATGATAATAAATTAATTTAAAAATGGCCACATAAATTTTAATTCTCAGTTTTTCTATAAAAAGAAAACGCTAAATTGTATTCTAAACAAAATTTTCATATCTAAACAACCTATTTATTAACTTATGTAAAAATTATGTTTCACATCTATCTTATTAAAATAGAAGTACACTTTAAAATTAACCCTAAGACTTTTAAAATATTTACAACTTAATGCCACTGAAGTAATTAATAAACCTAATATTAAGGATTTTGTCTTTTCCTAATTTAATGCATAATTTCCCAAATTGATTCCACAACAAATTCATGATAAATCTTAAATTTAATGTACATTAATACTATAAATAAGTAGATAACCTCTTTCCATAATTATGTAATATATTTTAATTTTCATATATATATATATATATATATATATATATATATATATATATATATATATATATTATACATTAGTATAAAGAACAAATTTAAAGTAAAAGCAAATATTTATACGGAAAAATAATTATACGGTCACGGATCAAGCTATAGAAATAAACAACAACATCGCAAAATTATTTTTTAACAAATTTATTTTAATAGAAATTCTATTTCAAAATATTTTTATATATTTTATGTATTTATAAATTTATTTTATTTGTTTAAAGAGATATTAAGATTTTGGAATTGAAAAAAATTATGACCCACCCCTATATTATTTTAGTTAGGATATTTAAAATTTATATAAGAATAGTTTATTAAACTTATAAATATAAATTTTATTATAACTGTAAATATTAATTTTCAATATAAATTTATAATTAAATATTACAAATACATATAATTTAATATAAACAAAAAGCTTAAAACATAAAATAGATACCCGCCCGGTCGGGCGGGTCAAAGTCTAGTTTATAGTTAACTCGCAAGCAAGTATAAAACATGTTCTGAAGTAGGACTGGGCAACCGGGGTACCATTCGGGTGTCGGTTCTATTTTAATCGGGTTCGGGTTTTCATGGTTACCGAAAACCAGCCCCATTCGGATAATTTAAAATTTCGGTTCGGGACCGGTTCGGGTGCTTTTTGGTTCGGGTCGGGGTTGGTAAATTATTTTGGTATTGGTATAACCCGAAATACTACCGGGTTTAGGTTTCAAACGGATTTTCGATTCTTGAGTATATCGTTTGTACTAAATGTAACCAATACAAATCTAAATAAATTGTAACTTGCAATACAAGTAAATAAATAAAAGCATCAATTTTGTCACTGACCAAAGAAAACAACTATAAAACAACACAAATTTAAAAGAAAGTCAAACATCTCTATTGATATAAATAAAACAAAACAAATGAGAAAATTCAAAAAAAAAACTAAAGCCAAAACCAAATAGGGAAACATATTATTCACTGAAATCAAAAACCAAAAACTTAAATAAAACTTCAAGTTTCAACTGCAAGCACCATCTTTAACCTTCAACTACAAACTTTTCAAACTTCAATCTTCAAGACATAAGTAAAATCAGTTTTTTATTTTAAAATATTTTATTTGTATAAATTTTGTAACCAAAATATATGTAAGATTGATTCAAAAATAAAAAAAAAAGGAACATCAATCTTGATCATTCAAAATCAAACGAAAAAATAAATATATCTATCGATAGAAAATAAAAACCAGATACATGAAAACACAAAACGAAAACCAATTTCTCATGAAATGAAAAGCATTGTTCCATGAACACAAAACCAAAATATAAAAACTTCGAACTTCAACCGCAATCTTCAACCATAAACTTTAATGTTATAAAACCACCAACCTTTATGTAATAGATAATAATTTAGATATTTCATATATCTAAATGTATTTTTGATACATATCAGGAATTGAAATTATGTCTGGTACAATATTTTTTAGGGATTTTGAATATTTCGGGTTCTATCGGATATCCATTTAAATTCGGAATCGGTTCGGATAATACCCATAACCCAAAATACCATAAAACAAGATCCATTCGGTATTTATGTTGGGTTCGGATCGGTATGGATTCGTTTTTATCGGATCGGATTCGGTTCGGATTTTCGGGTTCAGTTATTTTGCCCAGCCCTATTCTGAAGAGTCCAAATTCCTTTCTAAAAGATTCTAATTCCTTTCCGAAGGGTATAATGTAAATCCTTGCTTACTACTATTTCTTTTAGTTGTCGAGTTTGTTTATTCATGATTATTAATCCGAAAATCTCCAAACCATTTATACCTTTTATACTCTCTTTATTGCCGACCAACTATGTAATCCACAATTATTATATTTACCGGAGAAAGATTCTCTTTCCCGGCACAAAACTTGTTTGTACACATAGAAAACTGAAAAGGGAATACAGCAATCCCATCTATCTCCAAGTAAACAACTCATGCAGAGAAACAAACACACCACACAAAAATCATATGCCTATTTTGATTCTGACCTTATGTGATCATACCGTTCAATCTTGGTGTGGAGGGTAATAATAAGGTCATGCGCATCATCCAAGAGCTTCCACACGTCTAGTTTCCCAACCATACCGTGACACTCTCCCAATATCTCCTCCATGCTATTGTACTTCTCTATGAGAACTTTCCTCCTCTGCAACACCGAAGCTGCTATCACATACAGCAGCAGATCATCCGCAGGAGGGGCCCGATGCTTTATCCTACTGCTCCACGAAGACTTCCCGACCCCAGCTCTCACCGCAGCTTGTTCTGCCCACATCACTTCCCAGAGAAACAGCGTCTGCTCCAGCGTCAGCTCTCTTCTGAACATAACGAGAACCATTCTGTACACAAAGAAACAGTCCTCCGCCTTGACTTTCTCCAGATGCTTGTACAGCTGCGAGTCTTTCGATCTGATGATCTTCGAGACTATCCCGAGCTGCCTCGTGATCCCGACTTCGTCGACTCTGAAGTTCTGACGAGCCTTCTTCATGAACCCTACGAAACACCAGAAGGCCTCGTGGTCTTCGGGGATGACTGTGAGTATCGGGGAGAGGAGATCGCTCATTCCTTGGCAGTAGCCTATCTCAGGGTCGTGCAACGCGTAGGCTTCGAGAACGGCCACGAGACGCGCGGCGTGAAAGATCTTCCATGGTTCTAGGTGAGTGTAATCTTTTAGACTAACAGCTACAGCAGCACGGCGTGCTTTATCTTCGGATACTAAAGCTTGGGAGGGGGAGTATGGGAACCACTCTGTATCGGCACGGACGGCGTCTAGGCGGATGATACGCTGCCACGTCACGAAATCCTCTTTGGTGCGGGAGATATTATTATTATTATATATGCTGGATGGAGATGTAGTATTGTCATCATGAGTAGAAGAAGGAAAGACATGAACGGAGTTGTTGTTGTTGTTGTCGTCTGAAGAATCTGAGTCTGAAGACTCAGAGTTCACAGTGTAGTCTCTGTCGAGAGTACACGAGACGTCGTCACTCATGCACCCAATATCTTGTGTGTTTTCTTTGTCGCTAGAGAGTGACTGATCATCAGAACAACAAGAACTGTCAGTGTCTTGCGGAAAAGACCAGCTACTACGCCCGTCTTGAGCAGGTTTATGGATCTTGTTGAACTCGAAGTCGTCGTCTTCGTCACCACTGTCTTGTCTTTGAAGCTTTCTGCACTTCCTGCGTAGTATCTCATACGCTTTTCTGCAATTTTGAAAGGTTAAAAATGAAACAGCAAATGATAAATAAAAATAAATAAAAATAAATGATTCTCACCTTCTAAGAGTTCTTGTAGCACCTCTCTCTTCTTTGGAGCTATTTAAATCACACCTGTTTGTTAGAGAAGAAAGTAAATAAAGGTAAGTGAGAAGCAAAAATACCATGTCAACATTTCATTATAACAAATCAACTGCCATAAGTATACATCTTGTAACTATACTTACACTCCGAGAAGGAAGGGCCACACCTCTGACCGGATGCTAGGATCAATGCCCTACAAAAGAGAACACATAAGAAAGTGAATGAATACTCACTCCCTAAACATTTGTAAAAAACACAAAAAGGCTATGAAGATTTGAGACGACTCACTCTGCTCCGGACTTTCTTCAACAAATCAACACCCCTGTTCCGAAGTCTACCATCTGGAGTGAATAATCTTTTCCACCGGCTTAGCGTCAGGGGCTTTCTCCGTTTAAACCGTGACCACGGTGATTTTAGCCTATGCCTGAATATATACAATTGTAATTAAACATGGGAGCATAAACAAGACATGACGATAAGAGCAACACTAAATCACAACAGGTTCCGGTTTGGTTCATTAGAACAACAAAAACCAATCACTTTTTAAAAGAACATAACAGAAAAAAAGCCTTGTAATAAAAAAGCAATGCACTTCATTTTTGATCAAGAACTCATCATCCACCGCAAAGAGACTGACATTGATAGAGAAAGGGATCAAAGAGACTCACGGATTGGAGGAAGAAGCTGCGGGAGATGAAGAAGTGACAAGGACGAGAGCAGAACGCAAGTTAGACCACGGAGAAGAGGAAGACGAAGGAGAAGAGAATAATGGCGACGAAGGATTTGGAAACGAAGACCTCGTTTGAATCCGTCTTAGAGCTTTCATCGAAGCCTAAGCTTGAGAACTAGCTCCTCTCTCTCTCTCTCTCTCTCTCTCTGTAGAAAAGTTGAGATCTTTATCTATCTCTTTCTCTCTAAGTCAATACAGAGTAAAGAAGAAGGAGTCTTCATGCCTCCTATTTATCTGCCTTCGTAAAGTTCAATATAGTTGAGATGTGACCCACCACGTACAGAAAAATAACTGACTTTTTTTTACATACTATTACTTTTTCTTATTTATTAAGTCATTATCTTTTTTTCTTTCTACCAACACACATTGACTAAGTTCAGAAAACTTTATGTTCTAGATGATGTTGAAGCCTATAATAGTGATGTTTTTTATTATCATCTAATCCTCGTAATGATTTTTTAGATTTTTTTTCTTTTTCTTTTATGACCAAATTCATTGTAAATAATATATTGATAGATCTTACCCATATATCTTTCCAACTATAGTCTAAGTCTTTTCCTTGCCATTAATTCCTCATTCAGATTACATTGTTTAAATTTAGAAAAAAATCAATTAATAAATATTATAAATGATATGAAATTCTAGTAGTCAAATAAATATACAATTTACAATAATTGTCCATCTTTCCTTAAACATATTGTACTTACTATTGTACTTACTGATGTTGATCATTACTCTTTCCGTTTCATTTTAACTATTTTGTATGATTTAAATTTTGTTTTATGTGTCGTTTTATATTTTTAACGCACATGTTTTATAGTTTTCTACTTCTATTTCTATTTCTATTTTTAGTTCATTAACTAATAAAATCAAATAAAACACTTTATCAACTAGTAGTATAGAAAATTTAATGATTTTTTAGTATAGTGAACAAACATTAAACGATTTATAAAATAAAATGAAGAGAATAATAAAATTTTGGCCTGCAAGAAAATTATGATAAACAAATATATAATTAAAATTACACAGAGTTATATAAAACAACAAACACAACTAAAAAATAAAAAGACAATAGAACAAATACATAAAATATAGAAAACCTTTTTTGAGAGATCTTCTTAATCAACAGAGGACCAACACTCTTAATCTTCTTGTGATCTTCAAGTTTATGTCCCATTATATATTCCAACTTCGACTTCTTTTTTTGTTGTATAACATTGGCCCGATCCCAAGTTAGATCGATAAATCTTTTTCGAATTAGAATCCAATCAATTGATTCATCCGAAAGAAATAAAACATGAGATTGCCAATCTTCAACGATTATACGACTATCGCCAATACAACAATAAGAATAAACCTCCACCTCTGAACCACCGAACTATCCTTGAAAGATTTATGCCTGGATCCCAAATTCGCCGATCAATGTACCATAAATATCGTATGAATGTATACTCAACCCATTAAATGAACTGGGATTGTGTACTTTGGAGATCATGAAAAATCAACAGATTGTTCACAGAGATGCAGAGTTCGTTGCGGATCACAAGGATAAACATCCTTGCTAACACACCATAACTAATAAAAAGAGACCGAACATCACCGCATCGCCTAAGAGATAAAGGATCTCCGATTCTCTGAAAACAATAAAAAAAATCATCTTTTGTTATACTCTCAGATCTCGGCTTTACACAAACTACAATAAAATTTTATGTATTTATTTTCCATCTGAGAAAACTCATTAATAAGATGGTTTCCAAACATTTTTCTTATTAGATTACAGGCGATCATATGGTTGCAGAATCCAAAAAAAAAGTTCAGATTAGATTTGCATTCAACCCAATGGAGATAACCAGCGAGTTAACCACTCGACGAAACAAACCAAAAAAGGCAAACCAAACCAGAGTAGTCCCACACTCTCACATTCATAAAGTTTAAAGCTTGGAAGAAGCTGGTTTATCAAGAAACCAAACAAGTTCCTCTTCAGCAGAGACAGAACCCGCAGGCACACTCCCAGTCTTGTTCAGAGCCATCTGCACAGGCTCGGCTTTCCCAGAACCGCAAACCACTAGAGCTACATGCGCAGAGGAGTTGATAACCGGGAACGTGAAGGTGATTCTCTCAGACGGAGGCTTTGGAGAGTCGGTGATGGAAGCCACCCATTTCTTTTTCTCGTCGCAGAGACCGTGTCCTGGGAAGAGCGACGCAACGTGGCCGTCAGGGCCCATACCGAGAAGCACGAGGTCGAATTTGGGGAAGCCGGTTGATTCAGATACGCGGAGGACGTTGGTGTTGACCAAGTGTTTGAGGCATGTCTCGTAGTCATCCGCTGCTGCCTCGGCGGAAAGAGAATCATTGATTGCGTATACGTTGCCAGGAGGAATCGGAACCTGGTGAGAAAGTGAAAGAAGTTTAGATGTTGTTGCCTTTACAAGGCAAATGATAATAATGTGAGAGGAAGAATGGAATACCTTGGAAAGGAAGTTATCATAAGCAAGTTTGTAGTTGCTGTCTTCATGATGCTTGGGAACAACCCTCTCGTCGACCCAGAAAAAATGCCACCTTGACCAATCGATTGACTCAACCTCCTCTACTAACTTCCTGAATTTTTGAACCATCATTCCCCATCACAATTCACAAGGAAAGCATTACTAAATATAGTAACATGTCATAATGCTAAAGCTAATGTTATTGATTAGCCATAAGTACTACTACTACCAAAGCAAAGTCTACATAAAGTTAAACGATCAAACTTGATTTTCACACGACAAATCTGAAAGCTCGTAGTAGCTTCGAATCGAAAACAGGTAACGCACACAGACATACCGGAGAGATTTGATTAAGGAGCCGCCAGAGACAACGACAGTGAAAGCGCCTCTCTCCTTGCAAAACTTGTCGGAGAGATCCGCTGTGTATTTGGCCAAATCAATCGCCAGATTCTCCTCGGTGTCGTAAATCTCCACTCTCTTCTTCATAGCCATGCTCCTCACTTCCGACAACTTTCTCCCACACTCACCTACTCTCCCGATCGACGAAACCGATAACGAGGAGAAACGAGAGGGTTTAGGACAAGTCAGATTGTTTGGAAAGAAAGCTGAGAGAGGATCTGATCGAGATGGGATGTTGGTGGTGGTGGTGGGGGAAGAGAAGAGAATCGAGCGAAGGAAACAAGAAGAAGCCATTGAGAAAAGAATCTCAAACTTTTTTTTTATAGGTAAAGTGGGTAACTTTGACTTTGTTTGAGAGTTGAGAGGATTAATATCCCGACCAAACACATGCTAACCGTGTTTGTTTAATGTGTTTAATGTCTCCTTCTCAGACTTGGGCCGAACCGGTTCGGTTAGATAGATAAACCGTGTAAAAACTACAACCCATTTTACTGATAATTTTAATTTGGTTGATAAAACAGTTTGTTAGGTTTCAATCTAAACCAGCTACAATAATGAATGTCTACTAGCAATAATAATAACGGTAAAAGATAAGATATAGTATTACTGCAAAACCAAATGACAGATCAGTGATCACTTTAAACCGGGATCAAACCAATTTATTATTGTTACTTTATTATAAGACAGAAGCCAAATACAAACAAAGCAGTTCTGCAAGATTCAACCGAACCAACTCCATCTTATTTATTACATCCGACATAGCTTTTTATTTGAAAACGTAAAAGGAAAGAGATACAATATAAAAGAAACTGACCCCAAGTGAACTGAATCTCAAAGGCATTCCGGGAGCTTGGACGCAGCCGCTTTGTCGAGATACCAAATGGCTTGTGTATCAGCTGTGAGCCTAGCTGAAGGCAGGTTGAAATCATCTTTAAAGACCTTTGCAACCGCATCGGCTTGAGCCTCACCACAAACGGCCATGAGGTTGTAGGAAGCACAGTTGATGACGGGTAAAGTGAAGGTGATTCTCTTGGGTGGTAGTTTTGGGGAGTTGGTGATATAAGTCACCAAATTAGCTTTCTCATTGATCTGATAATGTCCCGGGAACAAGGAAGCCATGTGGCCGTCTGGACCCATGCCTAGAAGCTGGAGATCGAACTGAGGAAATCCTGAGGATTTGTATGTGCGGATGATGTTTTGGTTCACCAATTTTTTGATGCCCTCCTCGTAAAGTATTGCAGCTCCCTTGGCATCACCAAGGGCTGCACAGTCTTGGTCTATTGCGTAAATGTTTGAAGTTGGAATAGGAACCTACATTAGTTTTATTTATGTATATATCAGAGCCATCTACAAATAATGTGACTATAAATCTATGGGGAAAAAAAAGAATCGTATATCACAATATTTGGACTATTCCACTAACTTTTCTTTGTTTTAAATCTGTCTTAGTCTTTAAATTAATGTAACCTTCAAGTAGTTTGCTCACCATATTTTATAAGACAAGTGGGACACAATTTAACTGACCAAGTAAGCGTGAAATAGTTCATGGCTAGAATAAAACCTAGCTAGGGAGATCAAGATCAAGTTTTATCCCCGCAACTTTTACCACAAGGCCACTCTGGATTACCCTTGTAGTCCATTGATCTATGATTTATAAGCTATGAGAACATGAAGCATGTTTATCTAGTTCCGGAAATTATTTTCGTTTGATGAATTTTGAACATGTGTATGAATTGGAACTAAGATAAAGATTTATAACTTGTTATATAAGCTGAGTAAAAATGGTATTGAGATGGCGATCATAATGTTACCTTGGAGAGAAAACTGTCCAAGGTCTGTTTGTAGTTACTGTCCTTATCGTCTAATGGAACAACCCTCTCGTCGACCCAGAAGACGTGCCACTTTGACCATTCAGTCTCAGCGTACTCCGGAACCAACAACTGTCTGCAAAACTTAGTTATATTAGATATTAATCTTTCTAAAATATTAAACTACAAATGAATGTAATCAAAGATTTCAAAGTACATACTTGAGCCAAAGGACGAGGTCACCACCAGAGAGAACGATGGTGAAATAGCCTCTTTCCTTGCAGAACTTTTTCGAGAGATTGAACGTGTATTTGGCCATAGCCTTAGCTACGTCATTCTCAGTGGGAAACACGATCTTCTCCCTTTTCTTGTTCGCTAAAGCAGCTGCCATATGATTCTTGATAGACAAGAAAATATAGTGAAATTTAATAATTAAAGAAGGTGAAGATATGATGATGATAAAATGCTACGAGTCTTGATTCTTATATAGGCAACGCAAGTCAAGGTTCCTTCATACTCGCTAATTAAAATAATCGTTATTTCACTTGTTACTCATCATCAATTTAATATTTCGACAATTTTTAAGTTACCAAACGCATTAAAAATAATCGTTTATTTAACAAAAATTTGGGTTGGACTTCACGTGTATTGTCTACCAAAAAAGTAATGCTATTTCGAATAGATTGATGAAAAAATCATCAAAAATCAGTTCTGTTTTTTGTTTAGCCTGTTTGATGCGTATTTGGAGTTGGTTAAGTCCATGTGTTGATTGTCAAGATGAGCTGCCTAGAATCGTCCTTGGAACGTGCTCTCAATTTTATTTAATTACTTTAAAAAAGTAATCAAATAGTTTAAGAGTACAACTACACGATTGATGATCAAATCGTGATGGCTGTGGAGACTTTAGCTTAATTCTAAAGTTTTTAAAGTCAATTTATTTCCAATCAGGTTTTAAATTCTTTAAAGTTCTAACAGTCTCCTTTAAATTTCTCACAACCAAAATAACTAATTTTGTTCTTTAAGTTGTTTGTTTTTCTTAAAGCCACAATTCTATGTTTTTTAAATTTTCTAAAGCCATATTAAACTATTTTAACAGTAAAAGTTTTAACAGTAAGATTAAATTTAAAAGCCTTTAAAGCAAAAGTCTTCAAAGTCTCAAACAATGGGAGACGATGACGATATCGATATGGTCTTCTATATTAATTTAGTTATTAATTAGTTAGTACCCACGAGGAAATCAAATACTGTAAAACAAAAACAAAAGACTAATACAAAATGTACAACTAGATTATTGTTTTGTCTCCACTCCACGCTTACCTGCACATGACTAGTGTTGTGAACAGTTGTCGTTTAGGTTAGAAGAAGAATAAAGAAGAAAACGTATTGAGGCAAATAACCGTTTAGGGTTTCTTATTAATGATGTGATAATAATTTACAAACCCTTAGACTCATATTTATACAGCCTCAAAAAAACCCCATTTCCTTTTTCTAATAGAAATAGTAACTTTCCTAAACCGAAAAAGGCATACCTAGTACAATAGAGATTTAAGACACACAGATGTAACAACTAGATGTCTAGACCTTATCGATACAAACGAGAGACTTGTTTAATCACTACTACTATATACATAATAGATCCGCAGGTATTCTTGACCAGAAAATAAAGATCCGCACTTATAAATAAACCTAAGGTTTGAAATTTTGGTCCATATGTATACCTTTGAACCTTTGAAAACTTTATATCAACAGTCAGAAAGAAATTTGAATACTCTGTCGCTCTTTTAAAAATTAAAGCAGTTGTCCATTAACAACAGCTCCACGAGAAACATTCTCATTGGAAAATCCGAGACTCTGTACTTCGTATAACAAATTATTTCACATAGACACGTGAGATTTTATATGTACTTAGAATGAGTGACGATGGAGAATAGTTACTTGTTCCGTTCTCTACTTCGCCATGACGCCATCCATTTCTCTAGTATACAGAAGATTTTGATAACATGGTTGTCGAAGTTCTTGAGCCACACAATTGATCATTTCTACATCGAGATAACTAATGACAATAAAAAAGAAAATAAAACACTCTTCATTCATGAATTGTGAAGGTTTTCGAATATTATAATAACCCAGAGTCGCAGCATGGGGCACACACACACACAACAAATCGGCTACCCGCAAAAATGCATCAGCCGGATAATTAGTGAACACACATGCAACCAAACCGCACCAACTCGGTCTCACAAAGCAACTAAGAGAGGTTATTTTTTTAAAAAAACACTATTTAATATGTGGCTCTCTAGAGCATGGAAGCTGCTGCTTGGTCAAGGTACCAAACATTTTCGACTTGAACACTAAGAGGAGCAGATGGTAAAGGTTTGTTGTGCTCAGAGCCGGTCCTTGTTTATTTAAGGCTACAAGCCAAACACAAAAAAAACGGCCGGAAAAAAAAATCAAGCACAGAGATGGTTTCGAACACATGACATGCTGAACCATACCTCACTATTAAACCAATGCGCTAAAGACAATTTACAATTATTTTGTGGCTGGTAAATCCTTATTTAAAATACGGCCGCAAGCAAGTGCTTCTTCCGCTTTGTGCCAAGGCCGCCTCTGGTTGTGCTCCATGACCTCAGCGACTGCATAAGCATGTTCCTTATCGCAAATGGCTGTAATTTTGTACAAAGCCGAGTTGATGACCGGTAAAGTGGATGTAATTCTCTTTGGTAGCGGATTGAGGTGAGAGAGTTGTAAGTGCAAAGATGACACCACAATAAGTAATGCAGAAGGTAAACCAAGAGAGACAATTACACAAGCACACCCAATAGCTTTATTAGAAATCGCCTTGTACAACTCAATTACAAGTTCTGCTTAATCAGCCTCGCTAGCCTGTTAACACCCTAACAGCTGCTACTGAACAATTCCTAAGCTACCTGCTTATGTCTCTCCACCGTCAAGTACTTCAGCCCCTGCTTCAGCACGACCCAAAACACTTCCAAGCGCTTCTCTCTCTCTCTATAAGATCAGCCTCTGTGTCTCTGTCTCTCTACAGACGACCACATAGCTATCTTATACTAACTCCACGTTCCCGAAACCCTAGTCTCCAAGGAACCATAATATGGACATCTTCCATATCAATAAGTGCAACTTTCCTTTTCTTAGAATGCACTTATTCCTCTTCCTTTAAGTCATAAACTTGCTCCCCAAGTTTATTCATCTTTGCCTTTTCTTCAAGATACTCCATTGCTCTCCAAGTCTACACGACTCCAGCTCAGCATCTCGACTCCACATGGTCTTCACCACTCACTACGACGTCTGCTTCAGCAACTACGTCAGCGACTACTTCAGGGCGGACATCATTACATCAACAATCTCCCCCTTTTAGCTTTGTGTGCCGATCAAGCACAACCTTCTTCTGGTTCAACAACCACGTTCCCCACCTGGAAACTTCCACGCCAATTGTGCTTTTCTCCCCCACGAGATGTGCACCACACCATGCTTTTCTCCCCCATGAGACAAGCATCATCTACTTCAGGACGTCCATCACTATGCTCTTCTCCCCCATGAGATATGCACTCCTTGGACCAGAACGTCACCATTCTCCCCCTGCTTGATTGCATACTAAGCTAAAACAGATGCTTAGATGTCAAGCCTTACAGACACACCCGTCTGCTACTCCATGCGTAATCATGATACAGCCTCTGCTGCAGCGGAATAGATTACACGTACTGTATCACGATCTGACGCACTTGTCGAGCTACCTCTCGACCCACTTCTGTTGAGGACCAGGCTTCCTTCATGCGTCGTCTCCTTGACCATGAGCCTCTTCTCAACCACCCCGAGTGCCCTCTGCACTCGTTGCTACTGTCTTGGAGTGATTTCGCTATCACCCTCCTGAAGATCCTCTCGCATCACTTCCTGACGCACTTCGATCTCCTTCCCCTTTGTGCTACGGACAACTCCGTGTCCTAGCTCCAGACTTGATGCTTCTTGATCTTCCTCAAGATCACTCCTACCAGAGCTGCATCCCTCTTCTGATATCTTCTCCTTGATCTAATCAAGTAAGCCACTCTTGGCTACAGACACCTCTTCAACCCTCTTGGGTTTAGTGACCGTCTTGTTCACCCTCTTGGTCATGTTTCTGCTCTTCTCACGAGCAAAACACTCCACCTTCTTGTGTCCAACCTTCCCACAGAACCACCAGCACATCCGATGTTGCTTCTTCTTTGGCCTGACACAGTTACTGATGCACCGATCAGTCTCCTTCCTCGTACCAGCTGCACACCCATGCTTCAGAACCCCCTGTCTGACCTTCATGTTGTTGCACTGATGTACCACTTTCGGCTTGTTACTCACAGCCCCGCGCTGTAGAACTTCCTGCCGTACTCCTTGTCGCACGTCCCGACGTACTTCCTGACAAGCTTCTTTGGCTCCACTTTTTGATGTGCTCCCATGCACGAAATGTGACAGCTCCTTCTGTTGTACTTCTCCAGTAGCAACTTTCTTCACTCTGCTAACCTTCTGCTCAAGAGACTCATATTTCTCATTCACAGCCGCAAGTTCTTCACGAAGTTCTTCAAGCAGCTCGTTCTGCTTCAAAACCATATCCTCCAATCTCAGATTCTGATCCTTGACCCTCAACCACTTGTTAAGCAGCACGTGATACTCCTCATCATCTGTGCTGAGATCTGAACCAGAGGATTCACTAGATCCCTCCTTGCGTGCACCAAATGCAACAAGATTCACATTTCCATCTTCTTCAGACTCTGACTCATCAGACGACTGCAATGGACTACCTTTATCCTTCCTTGAGTTTGGACATTCACGCCGTGTGTGTCCAACACCTCTACACTCAGAGCACTTGAGCTCTCTTCGTTGTACCAACGGACAGTTAGCCCTTATATGACCAACTCCTTCACACTCATAGCATCTGAGATTTCCTCTCCTTATGCCATTCCCACGATCACCTCCCTGGCGACCATATTGTTTCATCTCCTCAGGGTGATTCATCCTCTTTCCAAGATTCCTGACTATCCACCCCAAGGCATCTTCAACCTTCCGAAGTCTATCAACTTCGTTGTCAGCTACAAGGGCTATACTCCCTGGCGTACCTCCTGATGTAGACACTGAACCACTGCCTGTCTCCATCTCTTCCGCCTTCAGCATACCCACAACCTTGTCAAACTTGAGCTCATCCGTGTTTGCAGTCATATTTAGGACCGCCTTCTGAGCTCCAAACCTTGCTGGAAAACAGCGTAACAACTTCTTCACCAGCTTCTTCTCCTTGTACTTCTTTCCAAGTACACATGCTTCATGCGCCATAGCACTGAGTTTGGCACTGAAGCTCGCCACCGTATCCGCATCTGACCACTTCAGATTCTCAAACTGCGACCCAAGACGATCCAGACGTGTCCTCTTGACACTATCATCTCCTTCAAACGAATTCAGCAGGATCTCCCACGCCTCTTTAGCTGAAGTACTCCCCTGAATCAGCTGGAACTGCTCTACTTCAACAGCTCCGAAAATCGTCGAAAGCGCCTTTGCATTAAACTTTGATGCATTGCGCTCTGCCTCTGACCAATCCTCCTTTGGCTTAGGCTTCTTCCCATCTGCTGTGACTATGGTAGGCTCCTCCCAACCAGTCTCCACAGCTGTCCACGCATCTTCATTGATTCCTCGAATCAACTGCTTCATGCGAGCCTTCCAATGACCATACTGGTCCGCTTTCAACACGATTGCCTTCTGCACAGAAATAACCGTGTCCATCTTCACCTTGATCTACTCGAAACTAAGTCGTTAACTCTATCGAGCCCCGCTCTGATACCACTTGTAAGTGCAAAGATGACACCACAATAAGTAATGCAGAAGGTAAACCAAGAGAGACAATTACACAAGCACACCCAATAGCTTTATTAGAAATCGCCTTGTACAACTCAATTACAAGTTCTGCTTAATCAGCCTCGCTAGCCTGTTAACACCCTAACAGCTGCTACTGAACAATTCCTAAGCTACCCGCTTATGTCTCTCCACCGTCAAGTACTTCAGCCCTTGCTTCAGCACGACCCAGAACACTTCCAAGCGCTTCTCTCTCTCTATAAGATCAGCCTCTGTGTCTCTGTCTCTCTACAGACGACCACATAGCTATCTTATACTAACTCCACGTTCCCGAAACCCTAGTCTCCAAGGAACCACAATATGGACATCTTCCATATCAATAAGTGCAACTTTCCTTTTCTTAGAATGCACTTATTCCTCTTCCTTTAAGTCATAAACTTGCTCCCCAAGTTTATTCCTCTTTGCCTTTTCTTCAAGATAGTCCCTTGCTCTCCAAGTCTACACGACTCCAGCTCAGCATCTCGACTTCACATGGTCTTCACCACTCACTATGACGTCTGCTTCAGCAACTACGTCAGCGACTACTTCAAGATAGTCCCTTGCTCTCCAAGTCTACACGACTCCAGCTCAGCATCTCGACTTCACATGGTCTTCACCACTCACTATGACGTCTGCTTCAGCAACTACGTCAGCGACTACTTCAAGGCGGACATCTTTACATCAACAAGAGTCGGTAATGTGGCCATTTTTAATTGATCTGTGAATGTCTCGGTAAGAGAGACGCCACGTGGCCATCAAGATAATTGGTATTTTGAGTTCACCAACGATAAGAAAGTTCTTCGAAAAGCTTATGTAGCCCTCACGTGAATCTCCAGTGGTGAACACGAAATTATACATTTTGTTATCAATTCAGGGGTTATCCATTCTTGTCTCCTTGCACTATTATGATAAAGCCACCATAGATTTCTCTTTTAACCTTAAGTTATTAATTACTAATCTCATCTTTGTTTTTTGATCAAAAAAAAAAATCTCATCTTTGTTCATTGTACTTTTAGTCGTTTGTAGATAATGTATAATACAATGGTAGTTCTGAAGGTTTTATGAGAAGAATTATCATTGTATTATACATTCTATACAATTATTAATATTGAATAGTATATATATATATATATATGAGATATATATATATATGTGTGTGTGTATAAATATAATTGTTTACTTTTCATTAACAAAATTATATTTCTCCACAATAGGTGTTCTATTCATAGACCATGATCTTATTCTCAACCTCTTAATCCTTTTCAAAGACACATAGAACTCTTACATCAAGAGGCTAGTTTGCTCGGCCATTGATAACTAACACGCAAAAAGCAGCTAGAATTGTGGTAAATTTACTATATATATGAAAAGATAATATTGTAAGAACCTTTTTATTTGTTTTCATATGCAATTATATTATTTTTAATTTTCTTTTTGCTGGCAGTGATTAAATGCCGATGTACTTTATAGAAAATCAAATTGTAACCATGGTGGTATTGCCATTAACCAAACATATCATCTTTAAGTCGGGATAATTAGTGATAAAAATCTAAATACCATCACCATTAATGAAATAACGGTTTCGAAAGACATTATTATAACACAGTGTCATAGTCACTCAAACACAAGTTACATTAAGACAGAAAAAAATAAATGAATCGGAGTTTCAAATCATTTGGTACGTACTATACGTAAATACGCAAAATGCATTAATATTAGCCGGTTATTCAACAGACATGCAAGCAAACTCCAACAACACGCTCCACAAAAGCATGACTTGGAGAGATTTATTACTCATATCAAGAACACCATGCATTTATTAATGTGTTTGGCTCTCTAAAGCAATGAAGCAGCTGCTTTGTCAAGGTACCACATAGTTTCGACTTGGGCAGTAAGATGAGCAGCAGGTAAGTCAAGATTGTTGTTCTTAAAGATTCCAGCGATGGAACGTGCACATTGGTCTGTGTTGTCGTCGCAAACGGCCATAAGATTGTACAAAGACGAGTTGATGACGGGTAAAGTCATTGTGATTCTCCTTGGTGGCGGTTTTGGGGAGTCGGTAATGTGAGTGACCCACTTGTCCGTCTCATTGATCTGAGGACGTTTCGGGAAGAGAGACGCCATGTGGCCATCAGGACCCATCCCTTGAAGCTGGAGATCGAACTGAGGATATTGGCCATTTGGACTTAGTGGGAGTATCTTTTCCTTCACCAGGTTCCTCAAGCACTCCTCGTAGAGCGTCGCACAACGCTCCGCGTCACCATCAGCGGCACATTGTTTGTCGATCGCGTAGATGTTCTCCTTCGGAATCCCAACCTAAATACACGTGGTTAAATTTTAACCAAACAAAAGATTTGAGGATATTTTTGCACGGCCTATCAATGGATATGAATAATGAAACCACTTTTTATGTGATAAATGATAAGTAATCGAAAATATAATAAATAATAAGACCTTGGAGATAAAACCATCCATGGCGAGTTTGTAGTTGCTGTCTGGATCTTCATGTGAACAGACCCTCTCGTCCACCCAAAAGACGTGCCACTTTGACCATTCGACTGAATCTTTGTATGGTGATTCCAACAACTTGCTGCAACATTTTATTAGTAAAAGCATATTATTAGTAAAAGCATATTATATATCACTGGATTTTTCTTTAAGAAAAAAAAAAAAATAGAAGGTGAGGGAAATGGGAGACTTATAGACCAGAGCCAATCGATGAGGCCACCGCCGGAGAGAACAACGGTGAAAATTCCTTTCTCCTTGCAGAACTTGGCCGAGAGATGAGCAGTGTACTTAGCCATTGCTACCGAGAATTCATTCTTGGTCGCAAACACCTCCCTCTTCCTCTGCGTAGTTTCTGCCATCCTTGCCTATATTAAGAATGTGTTTTGTTCAGAAAAACATGTCTTTGTATATATTGTTAAGGGTTGGGGGTTTCTTGCTATTTATAGAGATCGAGTGCTTCTAGGAGGTGGATGTGACCTTTGAGTTAGTAACGTGATTCTTATGGCACTGGATAAGGATTATTAAAAAAAATACTCATTAGTTCTCGAAAATCATAATCAAAGAGACGAAAACCATATCATCCTAGCAAGTCAATTATATAATTAATTTGAACAGAATTATGGTTTATACTTGCTCACTCAAAATCCACTAAACAAACACTATACAATTATGGATTCCGAATCTTTAAACCTTCTTTCACGGTTATATCTCTCAAGTTTCTTCTAAGTACGTGAAACGGTCTTTAATTTGACGAACCTGAAAGATACAAATGCTGAAACAAACTACTATAGGTATCAAAATCAGACACGGAGAAAATCAAAAACGTTTATATATTTTTTGTGTGTGGAGAGAGAGGAGGCGCTACGACACCAGCGCTTAGGATTTCGTAGGCCAATTTTTAATGGGCCCAAAGTTATATCATACAAAGCCCAAGTTTTATAATAGATATATCTATTTAGCGTCTACGAAAGAGAGAAGGAAAATATTGCACCGAACCGAACCGAGTTTGGTTCACGCCAAGGACCAAGCTTTCCTGATGGTTGAGATTGAAGCGTGGTCAGAGGTACAAGTGACGTTGGTTGTGCAGATTGAGACAAAGGACTGATGTTGTTCAAGAAAAAGAGACAGGACTGATGATAGATAAACTATTCAGTTTCTATTGATGCAATACTACAAAAATAATATTTAATATATAAATAAACTGCACTATGATAATATTTTTTTTCTAGTAAAAGGTTAAGTTTAACGAAAACGAGATATTCTTTCATCATTTCAAAAATAATGAATTAATAAATAAAAATGTGAAAGAAATTGTCAAATAGGTAATATAATGAAGGGCAATGTGTTCTCTAGTTCTCTATCTGTTTCTCTCTACTTTTGCATGCAGAGAGCCAGAGATCACATTTGTTCATTTGAAGAGAACACATAGCGATGCAGCTCATCAAACTGCTAAGAGATAGCAACCGGAAGGAATACATGTGTAAATGTAAATACCCCATTTGCAGAGAACACATGGCCATGCAGATAACACATGGCCATTCATTACATTTACTATAATTTCTAGACACACAAAAATAGAGTTCGTACTAAACAAAATGAATTAATGATATCATGTCTAAGTCGAGATAGTTAGTGATAAAATTTTAAAATACCATCATCATTCATGAAATAACAATTTCGAAAGAACTTATTATTATTATACCACAGGCTCATAGCCTGTGACTCAAACACAAGATACATAAATAGACATAAACAACAAATCGGCCTTTCAATACATTTTGGTACGTATAGTAAATACGCAAAATGCATTATTAGCCGTTTATTTAACACACATGCAAGCAAACTCCAACAACAAGCTCCACAAAGCATGACAGGAGAGATTATTATTGCTACTGTAAAGGACACACTATTTAATGTGTGTTGGCTCTCTAAAGCAATGATGCAGCTGCTTTGTCAAGGTACCACATAGTTTCGACTTGGGCAGTAAGATGAGCAGCAGGTAAAGCAAGATTGTTGTGCTTAAAGATATCAGCGATGGAGCGTGCACATTGCTCTGTGTTGTCGTCGCAAACGGCCATAAGATTGTACAAAGCTGAGTTGATGACCGGTAAAGTGAATGTGATTCTCCTTGGTGGCAGTTTAGGAGAGTCGGTAATGTGAGTTACCCATTTGTCCTTGACATTGATCTGAGGATGTCCCGGGAAGAGAGACGCCATGTGGCCATCAGGACCCATCCCTAGAAGCTGGAGATCGAACTGAGGATACTTTCCGTTTGGACATAGTGGGATTATGTCTTGCCTCACCAGGTTCCTCAAGCACTCCTCGTAGAGCGCCGCGCAGTGCTCCGCGTTACCATCAGCGGCATAGTGTTTGTCGATTGCATAGATGTTCTTATTCGGAATCCCAACCTAAATAAACTCGAAAAAAAATGTTATTATCATGACGAAATAATACATATATATACACTATATTTACACTTGTTATAAGTGATAACTAATCGAAAAAATAATAAAACCTTGGAGAGAAAACCATCCATGGCGAGTTTGTAGTTGCTGTTTGGATCTTCATATGCACAAACCCTCTCGTCGACCCAAAAGACGTGCCACTTTGACCATTCGATTGAATCTATGTAGGGAGGTTCCAACAACTTGCTGCAACATTTGATTAATTAAACAATCATATATCATTAGATTTTTCTTTACGAAAAAAAAAAATTAGGATGAGAGTGAAATGGAAAAGATTTGTATACCAGAGCCAGTCGATGAGGCCACCGCCGGAGAGAACAACAGTGAAAATGCCTTTCTCCTTACAGAACTTCTCCGAGAGATGGGCAGTGTACTTAGCCATTGCTACCGACAATTCATCCTTGGTCTGAAACTTATGCCATTTCCTATGCCTAGCTTCTGTCATCGTTGCCTATAAGTGTGTGTGTGTGTGTGTGTTTGTATATGTTGTCAAGGGTTGGGGTTTCTTGCTTCTTATAGAGATCGAGTGGTTTTAGGAGCTGCTTGTGAGTTTTGAGTTAGGTGGAAAACGTGACTTAATTTTGTGGCATGGGATTATCACTGGACGTATTGTCGTTCTCACTCTTTTTTTTTGTTTTTGTTTTCTACTAACTACTTTTGTCCGCTTCTGCAAGAGAATATGCCCTACAAACACTTTATGAAATCAAATGATGGATTATGCTTTTTGTTTCAAAATTTCCTCAAAGTTGGAAATCAACAGTGAATCCAAGGTGATTTCACTCAAGATATTAATCATCGTTACAATTTGTCACAACTTTTAATAAAACAAAAAAAAAGACGTAGCAAAATCTTCCATCTCTTTTACAGCTTACATGTTCATTTTGTATCATATGTCATAAGAAATCAAAGAATGAGTTTTGTCCTCCTCAAAATTCTCGACAAGTGGTTGCTAAGTTATGGACCTGCCTGGTCGAGAAGGGAATCGAGGCCAATCTAAGATAAAATGATTTTAAAGTGGGATTGGACTTCTACCGGTGACAAATAGGAAAGAGCTAATTGTAATTGTCATCTTCATGTATTGGTTGTTTAGCTTCTTCCTTTCTCTCTCTCACATGTTTAACAAATGTAACTTACTCTGCAATTTATTATATATATCTGCCAACAAAAGTAGTTACAACATAAATTTACTTTGGAAAATTGAACCATACTTTCTGAATATGGGAACTAGATTCTACAGAGTAATTCACGAGTAGACTGATTTAAGGGAAGTTCTAACTACCAACTTCAATTTTCTCTACCATATTTTCTTTATGTAAAACATGTTCTGTACCGAACTCAGAATTGTCGGTTACACTCACTTTTAACATGAACTGTGTAGCAACGAAAAAAAAGAAGCTGTGTAGCAACGTTTTAGTAATACATTTTGTTAGGTCAAAGAAATTCACTTAACTGCTTCTCTATTGATTCCTAGCATTTAGGAATGCACCAAACAACATTGAGAAGTATCTTTAGCAAAAAAAAAAAAAAAAAAAAACATTGAGAAGTATAATCTATTATGCAAACCGAACCAAAAAACAACACCTTTCCAAGTTCTTCCTATATAATATGTTCTTTTCTTTTTGGTTTGGTTCCTCTTAAAAAAACAGAATGCTCAAAGAATCATTTACAAAGAAAGCACCTACCTTCCACTTCCAGTTTATGTTGCATCTTTGAACCCCCAAGGTTTCTGACGGCGACGACGTCGTTTTGGAAGTTTCTCAAGAATTGATTCGCAAATCACACGTTAGAAGACTTTTGTCATGACGATGTGTCACCTAGGTCTTGAGCTCGAGCTTCGTACCGTCACACCATGCAAGAACTTGGCGTAGCCCAAGAAACTCAGTTTTCCATCCGAACTCCGGATCCAATCCTTGAGCAGAGGATATGCATTTGGTGCCAGGCTCATCTCCTGCTTTAAATCACGCCCCAACATCAAAAAAAAAAATATATATATGTTTTAAATCTTTACAAAAGAGATGATGGTGCTTAAGCAAATTATCTCATACAAGGTTTGATTTAGGATCCATACCCCGGCAAGTTCTTGGACGGATATGATTCGATTCCCTTCCTGCTCGAAGTGCTCAAATGCTGAAGTTGCAATCTGCTCCCATTCCTCAAGAGCCTCCAGTTGGTAAACGCTGACCCCTGCCGCACAGAACTCTTCAAAGTCCAGTTTCTTTTGCGCTAATGGTTGCATCTTCATAGATAGAAAGAAAGAAAGAAAGAAAGAAAGAAAGAAAGAAAGAAAGATGAAAACAATTGCGGAATTCAAATGGTTCGTGAAGAAATGTTAAAGAAAAGCTCTCGTTTATTCATGCTATCCGCAATATCTACAATCATTTCGACTATTAACCACCATGAAAACGATATCTTACATCTATAATTGGTCCACCCAACCCATAAACTCATATACTCAAAGATAGAATTAGTATATAACTAGAGATGTGTTACCGTGTTTAAAATGTCAGGAAGCCTTGATTCCATCATTGCATCAGTAGCATATCTTGTTAAAGCCTGCAGTTACACTCAAAAAGGGTTTATATTTTCTTGATACGCACTAGTTTGTTTCATTCTAAAGCAGGGTTTCTACTTCTTACATTAGTAACTATTTAGTAAATTACATTTCCTTGATTCCATCAGAGTAGCATATCTTGAGTTTTAAGGTTTTAATGCATATAGAGATGCAGCTTTGGTTGTAACACTAATCCAAGCTAGGGAGAGGGTTGAAGGGTTTACAGATTCAAAATGATATTGCTAAATCAGGAAAGCCACACTGACCGTAGTGAAGCTATTAAGAGACAGGCCTCCATCTTTAGGGTCCAGGAGCATGAACTGTGCCTTAAGGAACACAAGCTCCTCGTCGGGTATAGCTTTGGAGAGAGCCTATTGAAAGATTAACAAGTGAAACAAGAAGAAGATCAAGATACGAAACAGCCAGCCATAAGAAAGATCAGTCAAGAAAGTACCTTAAGTGCTGATCGTCTGAAAGGCGAGGCACGAATATAGGACTTGACCAACTTGTAGATCGAGAAATCAAGAAGCAAACCAGGGTTTTCATCACGTAACCACGGATGAGCTGTACAAACACACAGAATCATAAACTATCAACTCTTAACGGAAAGCAAAGAAACCTCAGCTAACATGTATCAATGTGTATATTCTTGAACTAACCTAGGGCTTGAGCAGCAGTCATTCGTTTCCTATGGTCCTTGTTGAGAAGCCTTTTCACGAAGCCTTTACCAGTAGGAGATATCGAAGGCCATGGCATATCCTCAAAATTAGGGTTGGCTCTAAGCACGCAGCGGAAAATCGCAGACTCTGTTCTTCCATAGAAAGGTCTGCTTCCACAGAGTAATATGTAGCTTATGACACCAATGCTCCACATATCTGCTTCAGTGCTGTACGACCTATGTAGTACTTCAGGTGCAACATAGTATGCACTTCCCACAACATCATTCAGACGCTGGTCTGCAATATATACAATATATATTACAATATATGCAGAATCATGTAATTAAAAACAAAAGATATAGATCGTTACCGTATCTAATGAAATCAGACAAGCCAAAATCAATGACCTTGAGGATTGCATCCTCGTTTCTGCTGGTAAAGAGAAAATTCTGGATACAGAACACAGATGTGGTACCATATAAGCAAAAAAAAAAACATAAGTAGGTAAGAGACAAAGCTTAGACTTGTGTACTAACCTCCGGTTTGAGATCACGGTGCACAACACCTTGGAGGTGAAAAAATGCAGTTGCAGATAATATCTGTACAAGGATACGTTTGGCATCTACTTCAGGGTATCTACCACCTCTGCAGCAAAGGCAAATAATAATAATACAAGTTTTTTGAATCAATATCCAATGCAGTAAGGCCGAAAGAAACATACAAAATTACAAAACTAAGACACGTGTACTCTTGAGATTTTTACCTAGCTAAAATTCTATCCAACAGCTCTCCACCTTCGCACAACCTGGGAAGATTGAATATATATATCAGATTATTAGCAATGAAAAAGTGTATTAACGTTTTACACTAAAAGATAACTTACTCCATAACAACAAAGACGTTATCATCGTCCTCGTATACATCGTAGAACTTAACCATATGCCTATGTCCTGATAAAGCCTTCAGCAGTTTCACTTCTCTCCGTACATCTTCAATAGATAAAGCCGATGTCATCTGCACAAAAAACAAAACAAAAAAACAAAACCAATGACGTAAAGTGATTCTGTAATGAACAGTGACAACAACAACAGACCTTAGCTTTGGCGATGATCTTGACGGCCACCGTTTGTCCTTTCATCTTGCCTTTCTTGGCCTTAGCACAACAAGTATGACCGAAATGCCCTCGCCCCACCTCCTTCCCCAGCTCGTACTTCCCTTCGAAGTTCTTCCCGAACCCGAAGTTCTTGTCCAGCCTCTCTCCCCCGCCGCCGCTGCTCTCTCCTCCTCCTCCGGCGACGACGTCCTCGCTGTCCTCCGGGATCGGCTCGTCCCGCGGCCGAGGCGTGCCGCCTCTCCGCCGTCTCAGAGCCGCCATGATCGGTTTGGCCGGCGAAGGCGGCGGAAACGGCCATTTGAACTTCCTTCCCGGAGTTCTCGCCGGCGACGGAGCTACTCCCGCCGGCAACGGGCTCTGAAACGGGCTGACGGAGTAGGAGTTGACTTCCGGAGCTCCGGCGGCGAGAGGTGACTGAGGGTTGGAAGCGTGGCGGTGATGATTTTCCGTCGGCTGATTCGGAGCCTCGACGGGGATCTCGTCTTCCTCGACGGCGGAGATGTTCCGGCTGTAACAGTGACCCATGGCCGTTGGATGTGGAGGTTCAAATTGACTGATCGTCAGAGAATCGGACGGTGAGGAGCTCAAGTTACAACAGTTTATTTAATTTAATTTTTATTTTTTGAAAATATATAAACAAAGGAAGAGAGGAGCTTCTGAAGAAAGATTTTTAAAAGAAGAGAAAGGAGAAGGCGTTTCTTGTGGTTTGATAAAGCGACACCAAAGTTGAAAACAGTGAACACTCCAACTACCATTTAATGTCTACTGTCATTAATCTCTCTCTTTTAATTGTCCTTAATTTTTTCATTTACTGTCTTTCTTAGGGGTCATGCATGCATTACATGTTACATCTTTTTTTTTTTTTTTTTGAAAAAGCATGTTACATCTTTTTTTGCTCTACTAAAATCAGTTGTGTGTTTTGTAAATTATAAAAGAATTTTTTTGATAACCCTAAAGATTCTTAAAACTTTTTAGGATAAAAGATTAATCCGGTTTCGCATCTGAAGACTATTAATTATCCTATTTTTAAAAACGTAATTAGATGGCTAACGAGAATCAAACTCAAGTGACAGTAATTCCGACCAAAATCCTTTTAGCACATAGACCAACGCATACTGGTTGTAGATTTAGATATAATTTAGTTTATAATTACTTGAGGAATAACTTGTTTGTTATTTTGAGTTCAATTCATTATTATTATTATTATTATTATTATTATTATTTATTATGTAAAGTTATGTTATTAGGACATTTGCTTATTTCCCTTTCAAAAGATTTGAAAATCTATATAAAACAGAAATATATACACTGGCTATAAATTTGGAATCTATCTATATTTAGTCTTTACAATATTTTGGTGAATATGTCCGTTTAAATAATTGTACTTGAGGTGTTTAAAAAAATTGTACTTGATAGTTAATTAATGATTGTTTCTGTCATTAATAGAAAGTTAGTACTAATTCAATTATTTTGTAGGATTGACACAATTCCACGAACCTGAGTGTCGCCATATGTTGCTTTGATACTACTGGTATTTATTAGTTTAAACTAATGATAGTTGAATCATGGTGAATATCGCATTTATCCATCAGATAGTTGTGTCATTTATCCATCAAATAGTTGAATCATGGTGAATATCGTATTTATTGGCTTAGCATCATCTTCAGTATAAACCGGTTTAAACCGTCTTGATACACATTGATAAGCAAGTTTAAATTTCAACATCTCACAAGTCAGGTCCAGACTCCAGAGCAGTTATTTACTGATATTGATGTATGTATATATTAGTTTGAAAATAAATTTAGGGGTGTTTATTATGGTTGTTTTTATTGAGAAAAAAAGAAAAGAAAATAAAACTAGAAGTTAGGAGTTTTTAGTAGCATTAGAATGTAATTAACAAGTTATTTTAATGGTAAGTTCGTATATTTGTACTATTATTTTAATAAGGTAGTAGCAAATAGTTGCCGGTCAAATTACGAAAAAAAGAAAAGTCGATAACGATGCAGGCAAAGAAAAAGAAGATAACGATGCATGCAAGACGTTATGGTCGTCGGTTCATAACCTCAAACAAGGTGGCTAAGTCTTAATAAACCAGAAACATACAGAGTTTGCTACCCTTCATATTATTTATATAACAACACTCTTCTATTAACCGCACGCATTCCGGTTTGATCGTTTACTTGGGTATGGCTCCGTAATTTGGTTGTCAACGAACTTGCCTGTGCAGCAAGTAATATTTTCACGTGGCGTATGCTCTTTGAGCGCGTAACTTGTCTTATACGTTTCCCAACTATATTGACCGGTGAACCGACAACGGTCTGATAAGTTGACATTTGTTGTTCTGAGTTTCCATTTGAGCTTTTCAACGTTTGAATACGTTATTTTCTACGTAACAGGTTAATGTCTCAATCTGAAACATATGATCTATGCTTTTAGAAGTATGATTTTATACTTTAAAAATTACAAATAGAAGCTTAAATAATGTCAACTAAAAGTTTCATATGTATTGTGCCTAATTTTAGTTGTGGTTTCAGACTTGGTTGTAGTTTTGCCAAAGGGTGCTCAATTCAAACAAATCAGTTTAAGTCAGTCAACCCAATCTAAAAGTCTAGTCTATAATTTAATTTGATTAAATGTTTTTTTTACAATATTATACGAAAAGAATCATTAAAACACCAACCAAAAGAATCTAACAAGTAAAATATGCATCATAGTTGTGGAAATTGAGTGACTGAAATCTTCACAACACCAACTAACACTTTTGATTATAAAAACTAAAAAATAATTTATAAAAATTGATTTAAAAGCAAGATATATACTTTAATTTTATTTAAATGGTTTTAGAAATCAATAAAGCTACCTAAGCAAAGAAAAAAATAATTTAAATTGTACACTATATTGTGATGGAAAAACACAGAATCTGTAAATTACTAGACCAAAAGAATCTGAAGGAAAGTGCATAACAATTATGGAAAAGAGTGTCTGAAAATATCAAACCACCAACCAACAATTTTGATTTTTTTTTTCTAAAAAACAGCTAAAAAGTATATAGGATTTCCCAATTTATAAAATATATTGTAGGTTTACTTATTATAGTATCAAAATATAAGGCCCTTATTTTAGTTGATGGTTTTGTGTGACCAAGTATCTTCGTATGGGTCGTTTAAATATTTGATAAACTAACTTAGATAATCCTATTTCCGAACAAATATATAATTATCAATTGAAAGAAAAAGTAGAACAAAACTAATTAACCAAGAAAATAATATTCTTTCACAGAGAATATAGACTCACCTAAAAATCTAACAGAAACAACACCAACGACCAGTGAAACGATTTGATATGTATCCAACATGCATCATTTTAAGTGTCCCATAAAGATAACCAAAGAGAGGTTTCCAAGAACAAAAACAAAGAAGGAGAAATTATAGCTTAAAGTTTCTGAGGGATCTAAAGAGACCTGCCAAGTAAAGAAACAAGAGGAAGTTTATACGAACAGAAAACGACTAAGTATATCTTAAAATGAGTTTTGTTCTCTCTTTCTCTTCTTGACCTTATCTCTGTGATCGGGCTGTGATTAAACTCTAGTTAAATCATTGGGGTGAGGCCTTACTGGCGTCTTAGACGGGCTTACCCTTCACACATAGAAAGAAAAGAGCAAAATATTAGTCTCACTGTGCTCAGTTTTTACTATGTATTGTTTAACTTTAAAGAACACAACATAATTTCAACCTAAACATACCCAAAAAAAAAGTTCAAACACACAAATAGGTTAATAAGATTTTTAACAAAATGTGTTCTCTTTAGAAATAACCATGCATATATCCCCAAACAGAATCAAAAGAAAAAAATAACAAAGTGTGTTCTCTGTCATGTATGAATCTTTGTTTCTCACATGAAATATCATCTGAACACTAAATAAACAGAGGCAGAATACAAATCAACAATCCTGCATACTGAGCAAGGAACAAGAGATATTTCGAGAGGATGTGTTATACATGATTAAATGTATATCATATTATTAATATCTACAACTAGCATGCAACATTGATTCTGCATAAGTTAGCAAAAAAACATCCTACAACTGAATGAGCTCATTGTAAAAGAAAGTCTACAGTAAAGAACAAGAAAGGTAAAAATGTTGTAATTGACCTACCTTACACGGAGCCCACCCAAGACAACACCGCTGCAATTAAGAGCAGAGATTGCACTTTCCGCCTGCAACATACAAAAAATAATCAATGAGCGTTATAAAGTTGATTAGGGTCAAACTTGCCTCATTAGGCCAAACAAAAATTCAGTACATAGTGGATTATGAACATTATTGCAGGGTGTAGACGATATTATTAATAAGACATGTAGTCCAAGAACGAGCACTACTTCAAAAGATCCATCATGTATGTAAAATGAATACAAAGATGAAACATTTATAAAGTGAAATATTCTAAACTGATCAAGTAAACTTCAGAATCAAGTTCGTGCTGTTAACAGCATTTTTTTTTTTTGCAAGTTAAGTGATTATAAGAAAAATGAATCAAACTATGTATACTTTGCACATGAAAAATAGAAATTCAAAACAGAAATACAAAGATGAAACATTTATAAAGTGAAATATTCTAAACTGATCAAGTAAACTTCAGAATCAAGTTCATGCTGTTAACAGCATTTTTTTTTTTTTTGCAAGTTAAGTGATTATAAAAAATGGATCAAACTATGTATACTTTGCACATGAAAAATAGAAATTCAAAAAGTCTTTTATCACGTGGAAGTAACTTATCAAGAGACCGGCAAGAGACAAGAGGAACTCACCAGGGTAAATTCAATAAAAGCAATGCGGGTCTGGTGATGATAGTCTCCAAGAAGTCTTAAATGTTGAATCTAAAAAGAAATAAATATGATACAAAATGAAAAAAAAGACACAGCATATCTTATAGTATAAACAATTGGCTATAGTCAAAACCAAACATGTACCTCCCCACAGGCTGTTCTAAAGAAATGTCTCAGCTCCCTTTGTGTGACCTGCATCAGAAAGAAAAAAACGAAAAATAAGATTAACAGATGAGTTTCTCCACTGTTTGATTAGTCTGAGGCAAACAAGTACTAAATGTAAAAGAGATTTTGCCAAATAACATCATGAGTGATTAGGAAATGAAAATCAAGATTACCTCCTTGTCAATATTAGTACAGTAGACAGTCTTCACACATTTCTTGCGCTCTTCCTCAGACTTGAAGAAAGAAAGTATCAATACATAAACTCAATGAACTATAGATTTTTAATTGGCATTAATCTCAAAAGATACTAACGCCTAAGATTATACAACAACTCAACTTACCCTTGGGAGGAAACTCGGGTCAACAGGGGCAATAGCTGTTTTGGAGGGAAGAACCTTAATAGGATGAGACCCAAACAGAGTACCCGAAATACTTAAAGCAGACCTAGCTCCCTCTGAGACATTACTTCACTGATTAGTAAACACAAGAAGAATATTTCAAGTGGTGAGACAGTTGGACGTAGAAGTACCTTCATCAGTGAACTCAATGAACGCAAAACGAAGAATAGATTTACTGTCGCCGCAAATACGACAATCAACAACCTTCGATTTAAACACAAAGATGGACAAGAAAACGTATGAGACTTTTGAGTTTAAAGCTTATAAAACAAAGTGGTTGGAAGATTATTTAAAGTACCTGGCCACAAAAAAGAAAGAGAGAGGCAAGTTGCTCCTCGGTAGCCTGCAGAAAGATAAACAAAGAGGGCACTTTGCTTATATATTTTTATCAGATTACTTCTAAGAAGACAGAAAAACTTTTTCCAGACCTGTTGATCAATGTCTGAGACATATACAGTTCTCCTGATTTCATCTGTATTTTGAGCCAAGCTTGTTTTTCTGTTCGTCCATCGTTTCCCTTGGTCAAAGTTCCTTCTCTGTATTAAAACAGTAAGACCACATTTTTCTAACAGGCTATTCAAATATAACAACACAAAATTTACCCTTACATTCAACTATATATTATACTCACACATTGAAGTGTGACAAAACATTTCAGATTTTCTTATAGCTTAATCAAAACTTGAGTAATTAACCCTTTTTCTTAAACTAAAATTGTAAAAACAAAAAAAAAGAGTCATAAGCATTTTGGTCAAACATTTAGAAGGCATTGCATGAAACATAACAAATCCAACATATATATGGGCCATAACTCAGAGATGATATATATCTTTACATACCCTTGGATCAAAATGGCCATTCTCCACAGCAGGAATAGCTTGCATCATTGCGATATTGTTGTCAAGCCATACCATATTACCCACAAACCCAAAGTGGGGTTGAGCAAGTGAATATGGAACATATTCCTTAGCCATCGGATTCAACTTAGAAAACTTATTATCCAAACGACTTATCTCACTCTCGAGAGTCCCGTCACTGTTCTGGTCCTTTGTTGGGTTTGATGTCTCAACAGAGGAATCGGGTTCAGGGATCTTCTGATCATCAAAACATGGCGGCTTCGTATCAGCTTCTAAGACATTGTTATTGTCTTGACTCTGACCAGAAGAGTCCATTTTCACCACATCAGCATTTTCCGAGACAACCATGATCATTCGCACAACAAGATGAATCTGTGGATAGTAAAATAAATATCAAATAACAATCAGATTGAAGGATAAAAAACATAATAATACAAACCCGTTATTAATCAGGAATTCCAAACGATTAAGAAGCAAGAATGTCTTGGAGAGCAAGATTTTTGTAAGAATGAACCGGAGAAAAGTTGGAACATTAGGCTCATTTGATTAAAAACATATTTTCAAGTCAAGAAAAATATACAAACAAAATTAATTTCATTAATTACTTTTGTCAATTGTCAACATCAATTTATTCATTGTTCTTGCTATTCCTATATCACATTTTTATTACTAAAAAAAAATATTATTTTCCTTAACAAGATTCTAATAGATGAAAAAAGAAACAAGATTCTAATAATTTCTCTCATTGAATTACTTTTTTTTTCTTTTCTTGGCAACAAATTTCACCATTTTTATTTCCATTGGAAACAAATTTAAACTTCTCTAATACAAAGATGGCAATGGCATTATATGCATTGATTGATTTCTTTGAGTCAAAAACATTTTTAATTTCGTTAAGTTTGCATGGATGTATTCTTTCAAATCATAAACTCCCATAACACAAGCCTCGACTAATCTTTTGTACATGCAGGTTTTAGAGTACATATAAGAAGAACAGAGAAGCTCTTAAGACAATTTAAAAGCTTGACCTGGTCTTGTTTTAGTTTTTCTTTTAAAACTACGATAAGATGGTGACCAGCCCAGAGACTCTAATAGGGGCTATAAAGGAAAAAATTAGTAAAGTATAAGGCCCATTATACAATTTAAAGAGAATCTAGTTTAAATGCGAATAGGATCATCTTTTTACAATCTCGTCCTCATGTTTATTTCTCTGGTCGTAGAAAAATCGGTCTAAAAAAATAAACCAATAAATTGGGTAATAGAATTTGCGCCCTCTCCGAGGTATTACTATGAGCCACGATTGAGAGAGTCCGAGGGATATTTTGGTCATTGACATGTTCATTGGCCCATCACCTACGCACACACCTCTCGTAAATCGCCGTAACAACCACCGTCCTCGCACCGCAACCGTCTCCTCCGCCCTACCTGATATATTTCTCGCGGCTGTCTCTCTCCTCTTCCTCTGCTCTTCTCCAAAACCTCTCCTCTCCCAACCTCCCAACAGATTCTCTCCCCCTCCAACTCCTCGCCGCCGATCCTCCGTCATGTCCCGTCGTTCTCCTCCCTCTCCTCCTCCTACGCAGCAGCGCTTCGCCAATCCTCAATCGCTATCCGACTGGCTCGAACCGCGTCTGCCTTCCGACTCGTTCGCCGCCTGGGGAGTCAAGCCGGGGACCAAAAACGTCCACAACCTCTGGCTCGAGCTCTCAGACGGCGAGACCTCGATATCCGACTCCACGCCTCCGGTGCGCGCCGTGAACGTCGTAACCGTCCGCGTGATCGGGAAAGACGGGAGTATCCTCGTGGAAGGTCGCCAGGAGCTATCGGACGGGAGCGTCCGCGAGAGGTTTCGTCCGTTGTCGGAGAAGATGAAGCCCGGCGAAACGCCCGACGAGGCCGTCTATCGCGCGGTTAGAGAAGAGCTCGGGTCTATCTTCGATAATGGCGAAGAGGACGATGTCGTACGGAGGGTCGAGATTGTTCCGGGGAGTTACAGTAGGAGAGTGGAGGAAAAGAACTCGATGTCTTATCCTGGGCTACCCGCGCGCTATGTTCTGCACTTGGTGGATGCGACGGTTAAGGGATTACCGGATGAAGACTTCTGCACGGAGGAGAATGAGTCTGGTGGAGAGTCAGCGGAGGAAACACGAGCCGTTACCGTGAAGCGGCATCACTGGAAATGGGTTAATCCCGGTTCGATTCGAGCTTAGAATGTTAAAAAAAAGCTTTCATCAGTCACATGAATAATCAAGAACCATTTTGAGAGATACATATACACATTCTTATTGTAGCATTCTTCAGTATATAACTCATCTTGGCTCGCTTGGATTTGTTTTTTATATTGGAAGCTCTTGATTTCTTTTTAGGTTTCATTGTTTTGTGTTCAAACTTTTATAATAGAGTTTTGTCAATCTTATATAATCTCCTCTTGCAAGTTAATCGTATGTTACTTTACATATTCTAAGTAGATGATACTAACTAAACTCAACTTAACAACCAAGCCCGAAAGCTGTATGTACACACAAAAGTATCACCAACTACGTACGTAGAGAGTTAGTACAAGAACAGCTAATGTAACGGAGGAATCAAACCCCTCCCTCTTTGATACAAAATCTAATAATTAATACATAAATTTGTTGAATCATTGTGGAACTTCTTCTTGTGTTGAGGTCTCAGTTGACTGGACTTGACGAACGAATTGCCCTTTGATTCGAGGCCGTTGTTCTGCTAATTTCTTCCGGCTCTCATAACGGACCTGTGTGCAAAGTCATTAACAAAGATTTAGAGCCCGTTGGAATCACCTTCTTAACAAAACTGTTATGTGTTCATAAGTTTATACCTTTTTCTCAAAGCACCTCTCCTTGCGCTTCATCCTGAATTTGTTCAAAGCAGCTTCCCGTTGAAGAGACTGCTGAAGTTTCCCAACAGAGGACGAGTATCCTTCTTCGTTCCTCTTCTCTAGAAGCGGCTGCTGTTGATGATGATATTCAATGTAACTACATTGATTGCCTGTTCCACTATGTTCTGTTGCAGAGGAGACGTGTCTTCTCTCCTCTATATCCATGGAACCATCCCGCTCTTGCAAGCCCTCGGGTTTACCGTTGAACGGGTGAAACATGGAACTGTACTCATGCGGGCTAACGGAACTAGGGCTTGGAGACACTGAAGTAGGAGCCATGGCAGATGCGTGAGCTGTATTAGGTCCGGGGAACTGTATAATGGGAACTGGCGTTGGGTAAGAACCCTGTCCTGGCCAAGAGTTCATCTGGTTGCTAAAAGGTGGGCCAGGTGAGTCAGAGCTATTGTAAAAGCTAGCCTCGTTTCTTCTCTGAGCACTTTGAGGTGGTTCAGATACATTGTATTGGTTGATCAGCACAATGTTGTTATCAACGTTCTTTCTTTGATCGGTAACCAAGGGAGAGACCGAACATTGCGTCTGCAACGGCCTGTGAACGTACCTGGCAACAAGAACCACAGCACAAACAATCAGCAGAAAGAACGACAAGTGTTGAAAGATTGATTAAAAAGGAATTAGAGATTAGACAACTAACCGTGTGAAAGCAGAGGCACTAGAAGGATGAAGAGAGGGTTGGTTCTCACAAGCATCAGGTCTTCTCAAGGAGAGATCAAGCTCTATCCGAGAATAATCATTCTTAGCAACACTTTCTTCTCTGTTGCTTTGTCCGTTTCTTCTAAACGAGGCTCCCATGAAGTCAATGGCCTCTTTGGACGAGACTCTTGGGATATCCTCCACGTCTGCGCTCTCACCTTGCATCTCTGGTCTTGAACATGAGCTCTACAAGAACAAGATTTTTAACTAAAAAGGGTTAGGAACACACAATCAAATAACAGAGGTGAAGAGAATCCTGTACTGAGAATAAGAATCAAACCTGATCATCACCACCACCGTTCCCAATCACAGGACGTTCCTCTCTCTGGAATCCATTCACGTGGTTACTTGTTGAGTTGTTCGCAGACGCACCCTCAGGTTTCTGCTGTCCAACACCCTCATCTACTGGAAAGTTACTACCAGGAGCAAGTGACTGCCAAGATGATCAAATAAACAAGAAATCTGAGAACTCAATTATCTTTTAATAGACAACGAAATTTCCCAGGACTTTTAATTAAGGATGGTTACGTTATAGATTAGCTCAGGGACACAAAAGATTTAAAAGATAGCAAGAAAAAAAAGACATACGCTTTGTCTTCTCCAGACATGTTGCCAGAGATTTCTCAGCTCATTCCTCCTCAACGGCTTGACAAGATAATCAGCCGCACCTTTCAACATGCACTTATACACAGTATTAACCGAGTCCTGCGTCGACATCACTGAGAGAAACCAAAAAACAATAGAATCAGCCAACAAATTATTTCAAAAAAAGTAATACAAATGTCACACATACTTATGACAGGAATGTTCTTGCAGAGATCATGCTCCATGATAAGTGTGAGAAGAGCGTATCCAGAAATCGAAGGCAGATCAACCTCTGTCAATATCAAATCGACGCTCTCAGGCTTCCCTCTAAGCATCTCCCAAGCTTTCAACCCATCAGGTACAGCAGCAACTGACAAAGTCACAAGGCGGGGGAACCACCACATTTTAAAACCATAGTTTGTTTATAATCGAAATTATATAACTGACCACATCAGATTTCACATCATAACCAATTATTCAATAGATTCTAGAAACTGACCTCTGTAACTGCATTTCCTGAGGAGAGCGGAGATAATCTGCCTTGTGGAATCGTCTGCTTCCACTAGCAAAACTCTGAGCGATATCTTCGGGAGAAACCTCTCCCACGTCACCAGACCATCGCCGACCTCCGCGGCGTCCTTCCTCCGCATCTTCCGCCGCGTTAGCTTTCCTCCGCCTGCTGCCTCGGGTGCTTTCTCCACCACCGTCACCTCGACAACTTCGTCGCTCACTTCTCCCATCTTCACAGTACACTCGCTGAAAGAACGAATCCGATGAAAGTTCCAGAAGTAGAAGAAGAAGAAACAGTTTGAGAAGAGAAGAAAAGATATTGTGAGTTTGAAAGAAAAAATCTTATTCTCTTTCTATATTGCGGAGGAAAAAGAAAAATATCTTCAAGTCTGGCGAATGTTCCAACGGCTGAGATTTGAATCCCGAGGCCAACCGACCGTGATCCGACGGTCACGATGCTAGTAGAGAAGGATTCGGAAAATATCTAGGAGAGTTGGCTGACGTGGCCACGTTTGCCACATCAGCAAAGACTGTTAGGAGAGACAAAGAGATCCAATCCAATACGCCAAACAGCCTTTCATTTTTTTTTCATTTAATTTAATTTCTTGTGGTGGTGGCTGAGCGTTGATTACTCTGTGGTTCATATGCAAAGTTGAATTATAAACTTATGCTTATTCCAAAATTCTTTATTCAATATTATCGTGTTGGTTTTTTTTTTGTAACGTATTAGTGAATTGCTTATTTTAACAGCATAGTGGCTTATTAGACTTTGAAGGTATCACAATGTTTTGAAAAATAAACGTTGAAGCTATCACATAATTATGTTTGACCTAACAAAAGTGCTTGTAATATCAAACAATTAGTGGTAGTTTTAGCCAACAAGCCCCTTTTTAATGAGCAAACAGGTCTATCAAAAATAAAAATCCCTCTCGTGACATTTGGGATAAAATCAAGCGAAAAAAATATCTAAATGCAAGTGGCAACACAAGTATCTATACAACATCACAACTTATCCAAAAAGAACTACAATATCTCCTTTTAATAAAATTTCTGATATATTTCAGTAACAATATTTTTATTTTAACAATGTATATATATATATATATATTGATATTTGATATATTTTTCAAAAAAACTCAATAAATACACTAGAGATTATTATTTTTAACATATCCCAGAGTTTTCTAAGAATCAACAAAACTGTGGTCATTGGTGCAAATTAAAACTTAGTATTATAGACGCATTATAATTGTATTTAATTTCGAATTATCGATCATGGTTTACCGAAATTTATCAGCATTTTTCTTCTTCTAATTGTTGCAGTGGCTGACCACCTAACAATAAAAACGTGTCAATGTGGGAACCACCTAAAGAGTTCTATAATATTTCCGGGGCTAGATATTTTGGAGGGGTAAGGCAGAGTCAGAAGAACGAGACACTTGTTTAAAACTAGTGGTCTTACTGGACAAGAGTGAGACACGTGTATGGTGATATTCTGACACAACATTCACCTTTGATGGTAGCTGTCAGAAACCAATAAAATATCTAATTTTCCTGTCTCTTTCATGCGCCGTGTAATTTTTAATATCTAACAAAACTTATTAGTATAATGTTTTCATGAAAATTTCATATCTTGGAACTTTTTATCTGGCTTGAGTTAGTAGAAGTTTATGATCGTGTTACCTGGGAGTAGATGGTAAAATAATAATACAATCAGTAATTAGTTGGTTAATGCGTGTTTCTACATGGTTTATAACCATTTTATTAAGTGCTATGGCTTTGTTTGGATGGTAGCGCACGCGAGTGTAGTGTAGAAGTGTGTGGTGAATGGAGCGATAACTTTAAGTTTAAGGAATAGAAGAAATCTAAAGATAGTTTTGGGCCTGACTTAAACGAACATGGCCCCCCATCCTTTTCCAAACAGATATTTTTTTGTCTGTTCGATACTTTCCGTCCTCTCCTTTTTTGTGTGGCCAACTAAACTTTGATATTTCTTTCTCTTTCTTTCTTTACTGTCTGTAGGATCTTTTTCTCCTTTTTTTCTTTTTAGGCTAACTGAGATATTTTTCAAGGTGTGTATCATGTGGCTATTGTCTTGTCCATTTAAAAAGCTAATTAGATATTAATGTGATTTAAACATCACTTGAGACAGACAATCTACATATCTACCAAGTGCTAAACAATAAATGAGCCCCACGATTATGATATGTATTAGATGAAGGATGACGATATTATGGTCGATAAGGCTAACATCAGTCAATATAGGGACAATTGTATATCAGACTAATTTTATTAGCTTATCAGGGTTCTTTTGGGAGAATATTTCGTTACTCAAGTCTCTTTTTCTTTAATTAATTTTAGTACAAATTATAAACATTTTAATAGATGATAAGTATAATTTGAGAACGACATATTAGTGTGAAGACTATTTTTTTTTTACTAACAAGTGAAGACTATTTTTGAAAGGTGTAATAAGCGTAAATTAACAACAACTTAACAAGAAATCAAATTGAAATGAGTTAAAGAAAATATGCCAAAGTTTTGATGGCCCATATGAGAATAGTGTAGTGGTAGTGTGGTACCAATGATGTAACATTTGAGAATTGGTGTAATGCGGTGATTGGAAACCGAACATGTGTTTGATATGTGGATGAAAAGTGACACACTGACAGTTCGAGTAATCCAAGACTGCCTGAAGTTGTTGCATATCGATTACTAGTAAGTTGGAAAGTTTTCGTTTGCAGTTGTGTAACTCTATAAAGTTTGAGCTAACAAGCTCTAGAGTGTTCGTGACTTGGGGATTTTGTAAAGACTTTTAGTGGGACTTCCCTTTAGGTTTTCAATACTTGTAATCGCTTTAACTATTTCTCTCTAGTGGATTCCGAACTTGATTTTGACGAAACACATAATCTTAGCAAGCTTTGCCAGGTAATGTTCGAACACGTTGTACTTCGTATCGGAGCACAAATGTTATACTAAATGGAAAGAATAATACAAGAACAACAAACTCTTATTATAGGAAATGTTCATCTGGCAATACTTTAGAGACTACAGAATCTTAAGTTTTGTCAAATCTGTCAATAGCAACAAAGTTGCCTCGTTAAAATCATGACTAAACCCAAAAACAGAATCGTGATTACTGATTACTAGGAGGGGAACAATGTGTAAATATGGGAAAAGAAAAAGGGTTAACTTCATAAATACAATTCGTTTGCATATGTCAGCGTCCTTATCCCATTTTTCACCTTATCGAAAAAAAAACATTTCCGACAGTCTTCACTCGAAAAACAAAAGAATCTGTTAATCTCTCTCTCAAACCAAAATAGCGACACTCTTAGGGTTTTCTCAAACCAAGTTTCAACACTGCAGCGTCTCGTTCTCTTCGCCACCGTGCTCATCTCCTTCCACGGTGGTCTCAGTGGTGGGGAGCTAGATTGATTCAAAGACACTCCGTTCAGGTTTCCTCTGTGGTAACTCCTATAATGATCGGATGCGGGTAAGACCCGTATCAGGAAAAACGGGTCGGAGAAGGTCCTTAGCGGTAAAAAAGTCGTGGGACGGCCCTCTCGCTTCCGTCAAGCTAATCATCCAGGCAAAAACCTCGAGCTTTGGAACTTTTGGTTTTCATTTGAAGTTAATTTTCATGTGTCTAAAGTTGGAACCTGTAAACTTATCTCACACAGTTGCTTTTGTTTAGAAGATGCTAACTAACCCATGACAAGTACTCCAATGACAAATCTAAACACCAGAAACCACCGCAATAATATTATTATCCTGGTTGGGTTTATACACAAACAGAGATAAAATAGCAGAGCATTTGGTACACCAAATGAATCAAGTCTTAGTTACAACCAGATGGATGGATACAGAGAGGGCATTGCGGATGAAAAGAAACCAGAATGTGCATGCACCAACCAAACCCTACTAAAGCTTACGCATCTTACTGGTTACGCGGGTCTATGCTTAACTCCGATTCTGATCACTTCCCATCTCCATCTGACACCAAGCGAAATAGTCAGCAATTATAATAAGAAATGTTATTTCAAAAACCAAAACGACTTAGAAGCGCAAAAAAATAATATATATATGTTTATATCAAAACATGAGATGCTGCTAGCAGCAAAATCTCTTGGACATGACAACATATTAATAACAAAATAAGCTGATTTCATTTCATCAGAAACTATAGTCTAAACCCTAGTGGCGCTTCAATCAAGGTCAAGAACCCATCTGTAGTTAACAAGAAGACAATCTCTAACCATAAGGCGTTACAACATATGAATAACAAAAGAAACTGGTTTCATTTCACCAGAAACTATAGTCCACATAAAACCCTACCCTAGTGGCTGGCAATCCAATAAAGATTCCATCTTTAGCTACTAGAAGACTATCTAGGCAGTAAGCAGTAAAGATCAATTCATAGTACTTTCAAAACAATACAAACCTCAAACTCTAAGGAGCTGCATTTTATTAGCAAAAGCAATCCCAATCCAATCAGGCAACGAAGAAGACCACTGCAACTGGTTAATTTCCGAACCGGCCGAGTAAACCGACATCGGATCAATCCCATTCGGTCCAGCAACCGTCGGCAACTCCCAAATAAGCGCCTGCGCGTCATCACCCCCAGAACATATATGCTTACAGCTCTGCGGGGCCCACCCGATCGCGTTAACACTCCCCTGGTGCCGCTCCAGCTCAGCGACAGGCATCGTGGGCGATCGAATGTCGAGAATCACAACCTTGTTCGAATCCATCAGGATCGTCGCCATGTACCTGAGATCCTGCTTGTTCCACGCGAGCCTCAGGAGCGGCGTGTCGGGCTGGGGGCTCTCGTAGATGATGGTGGAGTGCTCCTTGTCGCGGAGGTCGAAGATTCGCACGGATCCGTCGGCGGAGACGGAGGCGAAGACCCTGGCCTCCCCCCAGGCGATGTCGTGGACCTCCTTGTCGTGCGCGATGAGCTGCGTCTCAACGACGGAGCGCTCCACGTCCCAGATGGTGCACGTGGTGTCGATGCTGCACGTGCCGAGGCGTTTGGGCTCGACGTCGTTCCAGTCGAAGGAGGTCAGCGGGGCGCAGAACTCGGACGTCTTGCTGTTGTTGAGGACCGAGAGGGGCTCCGAGGAGGGGGAGTCGGTGATCTCCCAGAGGCGGAGGAAGTCGCCGGAGGAGGCGAGGAGGTCGCGGCGGAGGGAGGGAGGGCTGAACATGAGCTTGGTGGGAGGGTAGGGGTGGTCGAAGGAGAGGGAAGGGAGGGGTTTGACGGACATGGAGTCGGGATCGAAGGAGAGGATGTCGATGCGGTTGTTGTAGTCTTCGAGGAAGCTTCCGACGGCGATTCGGTGGGTGGTGGAGGAGGAGGAGGAGAAGGACATGGCGTAGAGGGGGTAAGGAGATTCGTAGGTGACGGCGGTTTCGGATCTAGGTAGAGAGTCCGGAGCTGAGTTGTCCATTTTTTTGTCTCTCTCTCTCTCTCGCCGGAATAATGGTGAGGTGGATTTTGATTCGGTATTAGATTCTTCTTGGCGACGATAGAAAGTTCTGCGGTCAGTGTCTGTGTGATTTTGGAGCCGGAGCTGAGCCGAGCTGAGCTGAGCTCTCTGACACAGTCCTGCAACTAATAAATAATGGGCCTGTCTACGCGTTTTGTGGGCCTTGTGTCTTACAGATGACCTTCTCTACGCCTTTAGGCCTTATTTTTATTTTATTTCCCCCGAACAGCACAAATATAAATAAACAAGACATGTGGAAATCTTTTCTTTTTTATGTAACCTTTCATGTAAACTAATAGATACCAGTCTCTGGGCTAGGAGATTTAGGTTCAGAATCTTAAAAAAAAAAACAAATTATTAACCAACTATGCAGATAAATAGTAGAAAGAAACTTACAGAAGACTTTTAATTTGAAAGGAACGGGATCATAAACCCTATGTTCATAATAAAATGCTATTCTAACATTTTTTTTTGTTCACACAATAAATGTCACTTTACAATTTCAATGCAAATTATACTTATTTTCAGTTGAAAATTAATTGCAAACTATATTAAATTTATAAATAATTTTATTTATCTCAAATATTATTGGTTAGAAAAATGTAATTAAAAACAACTTACTTATATTTCCATCATTTTCTTAGTTTAAATAAAAAATGTTAAAGTGACATTTATTCAAAAATAGATGGAATAGTAGATTTTTCGTAAAATAGCTGCAGCGCAAGATAAAAAAAAGCTGGATACAAATAATGATTACTCTAACTTTCAGATCAAATATATATATATATATATCACTTATTTTTTTATATAAATACAATTCAAAATAATTATGCCGACATCATAATAATTTTGCATTGAATGCTAAAATATGGTGAAGTTGGACGAAATAATATATTCTTGTTTTGTATTTCAAAAATTTAGATGTGTGTTCGTGGAATTTTTTTTAAATATATTGGTTTGATTGAGAATTTATTACTCTCTCTTTCATTTTAAATGTTGTTTTAAATTCTGTACGTATATATTAAAAATATAATTTTGTGTATTTTTAAATAAAGTCATCATTATATATATTATATTTCAACCAATTGAAAAAAAAATCAGAGAAAAAATTACATTAAAATTCTAAAAATATGAAACAGAGGAAATACTATTTATATACTATAAAATCTGAATTTCAATCCCAATGAATTATACAAATTATTTAAAAAACATTCATAATTTTTTTAATATTCTCTCCATTTCAATATAGATAATGTTTTAGAAAGATTATTTTGTTTCAAATTACACGAAGTTTTGAGATTTTAAGTTGACTTTAACTTTATTAGAATCTGTTTAACCAATTAGAATTTAAATTCTTTTTTATTATTGGGTAACTGATTTTAAAATTATCTTTAAAATATATTTTTGAAAATATAGTTTTTTAATCTTTATACAAGAAAGCAAAAAATCAAGTATTATAAAATAAATGGAGTATAGTGTAAGTAAAATTGTCGATAATTGTAAAATCATTTATACAACATTTATCATAGTTTATAATAACGTAATAAATCAGCATAACAAAGAAAAAAAGGTTGCATAACACTTTGCATAGAGCTATTGATATCTATTTTATGTGGAAATTTTTACTTTACTTCCACATCATTTGAAAGAGACGACAAAGTAAAAGCGATAAGAAACATTGATAGGTCCAAATTGAGGCTTAGGACATGACGATAAGTCCGTACACATTGAAATATCCTATTTTTCTCAACCCTAATCCCACGCTTAGCAATCGAAATGATCAAATCCACCTTAATATTGAATTTTAGTTTTCATAGACCATATGAAAGAAAACAGTAACCCATGAATCACGTAAGATATAGTGGAGCTCAAACTGTGATGTATGCCTATATATTGCTAGACTAAAAATAATATATTAAATTAGATAAAATCATATGTTAAACTTAATAAAACGTGATAAAACAAAAAGAAATACATTATAACACATGAATCACGAACGATACAGAAAAAAAAACAAGATTAGTTAAAGCTAAGATATTCGTCTACTCACCACACATCATGCATCTTGATTAAATATCGGTAATTGATTGATGGTTATAGAAGTTGGAAGATATGAAAAAAAATTTGGAAGATATGGCTCTCGACCGACCCTATAACCCAGTTTTCAACCATATGTTTTTGATAATATACGAAGGTACTGCATTTAGTGTCACGAGGAGCCATTAGTTCGAAGTGTTTGACACGGTAGAAGGAAGACTCGGTCGTGTTCTCATCACGATTGACTTTTAAAGACTTTTAAAAAGTCCCAAACCATGAATCCATTTCCATGTATTATTCGATCGTGCCAATTAACAAGGATCAGTTGTTCTTCATTTCGACACGTGTTCTGCTTTATCTCAATCTCACTATCTGTTCCGAATTACACGGATATCTTTATGCGCATGTGTCTAACTTTTGTGTGTTAATATTTTTTTTCCAATCAACATGTCCTCCGGTTGATAATAGTTGAGTCTATTTTTTTATTTCCTTTATTTAAAGAGCCATATATTAATTTTAAGCAAATAATATAACCTAATTTTAAGCAAACAATATGACCCTAACCCATTAGCCCTAAATTAAAAGAACACATAATAAATACTAGATCATGATCAGCGCGCCTGCGCGGATTTATCTTTTTTTTTTTGTTAAAATTTTAAATTGATTATCAACAAAAAAAAAATACAGGAACCTGAGGTTTATGTTTTTATGAAAAGGAAACACAAGACCAAGAAAAACTTAGATCACGAGGAGGTAGGCCTAGCAAACCATCTCTGCATCATGGTACTATAGAAGTCGGGCTTTCGTTGCCGGAGGGAGGAAATCCTGTTCCTAATGGTTTTATCGATGTAACGGACCATTTGGCCAGCACTGAGAGGGTTGCCTTGGTGACGCCTGCTATTTCTTTCGCGCCATATGCTATGAACAGAGCCTTGGAGGGCAAGCTTAAGGAGGCAAGTATCTATCGCATTCCTGCGAGTAGAAAGAAGAGAAGTAATAGTGATACCCCAGTCTGTATTAACGCGAGATCCCAAGATGAAACCTACTAAATCAATTCACACTGTAAATGAGTAAGGGCACGCGAAGAAGAGGTGGTCGCGAGTCTCATCCGGTTCACCACATAGGAGACACGGTTGGATGCAACCCCATACTCTACTTCTTGCTCCTGTAGACAAGCGATCCTGAAAAGCCAACCAAGTGATGAAAGCAAACTGAGGTATGTTTTGCTAGAACCAGACAATTTTGCACCAGGAAACTGTAGGGTAGGAATCCGAATTTTGCGGATTTATCTTTTGATTCACATATTTTATATACATGTTGTATATTATTTAAGATTTATAATATAAAAAAGTTAGAATGATCCGGAACAAAAAAAATCGACCCGGACAAAAAAAAATCAAATACATACTTAGATCCAAATGTTAAAATTCGAAGAACTCATACCTGAAATGAACAGATTTATACCCGATCCAGTAAGCTAAATTTCAAACATAATATCTTTTGTTATATTTTTAATTCATTTTTTTAGGTTGGTGAAATTTACTATTTATTCGGAAGATTTTTGGCTAACTTAATGGTATATATTCGTAGTTTTTTTTCTGAACAAAAAAAAAGATTTGGGTCTTGATTAAATTTATCTTATATAACAAATTGCTGCTATAAATAATTTTTATAAAAACTAATTTGTAACAGTAATATTATTTTTGTTATAAATTAGTATATCATGGTTTATACGTTCAAAGTATAGAGTTAGTCGTCTTCATAGTATTGCTAATATTGATAGATGCAAGTTAATGAATACAGATAATATATTGTATTATTAGTAATTTGTTGTATATTATTATATGTTAGTAGATGTATTATTAATAATCTATCTTATAGTATAATATGCTAGTGGATGTATCTAGCTTATAGTAAAATATATGCAATATAAAAAAACATGCGTAGTGAATATAATAATAAGGTAAGAAGTAAAAAACTATGGTAATGATTGATATAAATTATTTATAAAAATACATGTCTAATAATAAGTAGATTAATATAGCATTAATTAAATAAGATCCTACTTTAAAATTCACCTAGAAGAAGTTGTAATGTTTCTGTTTTAATAAGATAGATATCAAAGTATAATAAGTTGACTTTTACCGCGGGTAAAACCTCTTATTAATCGTTTTAAAGTCATATTTGTATTTAGACTTAATTTTAAGTTTTAATCTCATCACATAAATTAAAACCTCTTATTACTCACTTAAAAAAAAATATTATACAAAGAAAAATACAAATATAACTAAAAATACAAATAAAATAATTCTAAAAAAATATAAAACAAAAATTGTACCCGTCCTTTTAAAGAGAGGTCAAATTCTAGTTATATTATTAAAAAACTACTACCAAATTGGTTTAACTCTTGATAATTATGCTATTACAAACTATGAGAACGTTACAGACGATTTTACAGCCGACAATTCTACCCGTCACTGACTACATGACCTCACCTGAACCACCCTATCGTATCCATGCCTGACGGTACTCCTTGCGCCATACTGCAGAACCTCTTGTAAGCCTTCTCTCCCTTAATTCACATAATTTCGTCTTCGCTGGGATTCGAAACCCAGACCTCCTGATGTAGAAGCATTAATGAACCATTACTCAAACCACTGGACCAAGGGGATTTCCACAATACCAAATTGGTATGGTTATTAAAAGTTTTTACAAAATAAAGGAACAACACATGATATGAACTAGAAACAATCATTGCCATTCTTCACCTCACCCAAAAAAAAAAAATCTTCACCTCACCATTGTCAGATTGCAACAATGTTTCACTTTGTGTCCTAACTGGCTGCATCAACTACAATTAGTGGGTAACCACACATATTTTATATCCACCATAAAAATAAAACATGTTGTATCACTTGCAGCGATTCTCACCGGGAAAGCTTTACTTAACTCAACTTCAACTAAAGTCTTTGTTTCTTCCATGTGAATGGAATCCAAACAAGGTTTGTAAATCGCCATTGGAACTCCTAACCCACAAGCTATGTGACTAATTCTTGGAATTGAGTAAAGAATGTTGGGTATCTTCTTTAAAGGTATACATATAATAATAGTTTTGATCTAAGGGATAGCCAAAGTTTTTTCAGGAGTCCACGGATCAACAACCATCAAACAGTCATTAATATGCCACATACTTCTTTGAAGTACCCAAGTCCTAGATGCTTCATTTGGAATGTGAAGTAGATAATTCGATTCACCCAAGTTCCTAATGGTGATTCTCCAGTTTTCACCCTATAACTTTGTAACATCCCGAGTTGTGATATGTGAAAAAGCTTAAGAAAATTGATTTGACTACCTATGTCACCAAAGTTGACTTACCTTTTCCGTCACACATCCGTTTAGAACTCCAGAGTTAAGCGTGCTTGGGCTGGAGTAGTGAAAGAATGGGTGACCTATCGGGAAGTGATTCGCGATACCGTGTAAGTGAGGCCAAAGCATATGAAAAGGTCGGGTGGTGATTGCAGGGTCAGTAAACAATGATTTCGAACCTTGGAAAAATTAACGACCGACCGTCGGATGGGATGGGGGCCACGGGCCGAGAGAGCGGGCGTGGATGGCCCATTAGCCGTGGGCAGGTCGGGCGTTACAAGTGGTATCAGAGCTGGTTAGCCGTCTCAGTTCTGACCTGAGAGGCTTCTAGAGACCTGTCGGGGCGCAACGAGGGCGTTGCGTTCTTTGAGAGGGGGTGAATTGTAACATCCCGAGTTGTGATATGTGAAAAGGGTTAAGAAAATTGATTTGGCTACCTATGTCACCAAAGTTGACTTACCTTTTCCGTCACACATCCGTTTAGAACTCCAGAGTTAAGCGTGTTTGGGCTGGAGTAGTGAAATGATGAGTGACCTATCGGGAAGTAATTCGCGATACCGTGTAAGTGAGGCCAAAGTATGGGAAAAGGTCGGGTGGTGATTGTAGGGTCAGTAAACAATGATTTCGAGCCGTGGAAAAATTAACAACCGACCGTCGGATGGGATGGGGTCCACGGGCCGAGAGAGCGGACGTGGGTGGTCCATTAGCCGTGGACGGTCGGGGCGTTACAAACTTGTTGAAAACCGCATAGATTAAACTACCTGGAAGATGAGAGCATCGATAGAATTGTCTTAATATGTATTCCTTCTCATTCTGTAGAGCTTGGAGCATAACAGATGGAGGAGTAGTTACTTTTGACGTGCCGTCTTCCTGATATTCTGGTTCCATCACTCTATACATATTACGCGATGCCGTGTGTTCATTTTTGCAGCCCAGAGAAACCAAAGATCTTGTCCTTTCAAAAAAAAAAAAAAAAAAAAAAAAAGATCTTGTCCTTTCTGTCTAATGGTCGCGGGAGTGCATGTGTTAATTACATACACGTACGTGTAACTTTTACATGTATTCTTGATTCGGTTAATCTTTGCTATAGCATACGCAATTAGGATTTTAAGCAAATTTATATGTCATATATGCTATTATTTTAAGTATTAACTTATACTCCTTTCATTTGTAATTTAGTACTATAATTTTAGAAAAAGGTTAAGATATACTAAAAATTATTTATGTTTTGAATGCAATATTTTTATGGTATTTCTTTCATCCTTAAATAATTTAAATATATAACTAAATACTATAACTTTCTTTTTATTGTGTGAACAGAATGTAAACATTGTAAACTGAAACAAAGAAAGTAGATACTTAGTCAGCATATACTTAAACAATGTATTTGACGATGTTCAGAAAACTCTTGCTGATGGAATGTCTGATGTAATATAAAAGGTTGAATTGTTCAAAGTTATAGTTGAAAATCACAAAATATTTTTAAATTGAAATATATTGAGAACCAAGTAGCTAATTGCTCCTCCTTTTTTTTTGCATTCAAAACATAAATAATTGATAATGGCAGCGTTAGTGGCTTAGGCAGCGTTACATATCCCGAATCCCTACCTGCCGAATTGATGCTTCATGGATTGATAATGGCAGCGTTAGTGGCTTAGGGTGGAATTTCAAGGACCAAATGGGCTCTGTATCCTTTGGACAAAGGGCATGTAGCAGGAGCCTCTCAGCACTTCACGCTGAGATGGAAGGTTTACTCTGGGCAGCTTCATGTATGAGGAACATGAGGATCACCACGATAAGCTTCGAGACGGACTGCACGGATCTGGTGGACATGATTACGAATCCGGGGGAGTGGCCAGCATTCGCGACAGAGATCGGGATTTTCCAGGGCCTCCATGAATATTTTGAGGATGTGAGACTATCTCATATTCCTCGAAACATGAATGGACGGGCCGATGCTCTAGCTAAAGAAGCAAGAAAGAGAGGATACATTTTTTCCCATATAGATCAGACCCGGTCAGATGGAGAGACTCCACGGAGACTTGGCTCGTCGGACCACCACTTGATCTAGATAAGATGGGCAGCTGACAAAAAAAAAAAAAAAAAATTGCTCCTCCTTTTTTTTTAAAGGCCTACATGCCTTCGAAATCTAATCTATTAAAACTGAAGTACAAATTAAAACTAACCCTTAAACTTGCACAATATTTACAATCACATGCCATTGAATTAATTAATAAGTTTAATGTTAAGTATTTATTATATTTCCTTTATTTAACTAAAAGTAAGATTACAACTTCCTATAATCTAGCTAACTAACAAATTTACCATATTTTAATATTCTATGCAATCAATTAAAGATAAATTTTTATTATTGTTATTATTTTTATGTTATAATTAAAAATACTCCTAATTTTGATTGTAAAATATTGACCCAAAAATTGAAGAATGAATAGTTCATACTTTACATAATCATATATTTTCTTAATGAAACAGTTGCTAATTCAAAACTAAAATAAAATTACTCAATATAAACTATAAATTATTGTGTTTAGAAATTCCATAATAAACAAATATTTAATAAATTTAAATTGTAAAATATATACTAACATTTATATAAAATAAATATTTATTTATAAATATGTCAAAAACACACACATGACATTTAAACTAGAACGCCTCAATACTACCAAAATAATAGTTTTACTTTTTTAATTATTTCAGGTAAATATAATAATATACAGTTAGAAATATGGTCTTTCGGATACCCGTTCAAGTTTGGATCGTTTTTTCAGGTATTAAATTTTAAGTTTTGGAATTAGGTTCCGTTCGAGTTTTATAATTTTTTTGGTGACTTTTGAGTCGGATCCTTTTGGTCCGAGTGGGTTCAGTTCTGATATATTGGAACTTAAAAATATCCAAATAATTAATATATCTAAAATTTCAAATATTTTTACCAAAAATAACCATATTAACCGATTGAGTTTATATCTTTTGTATCCAAACTAAAAATAACCTCAAAATTACCAAATAACAAAAATAATCATATTATTCGTTTTGGTTCGGATTCAATTATGATATAGAAGAACCTAAAATATTCAAATAATCAATATACATTTAGTTACATAGTAACACATCTAAAATATATGATACTGATTATGAAATACAAATATTAAATTTTTAAAAGTCCAAATCAAAACCCGCACGAATGTGCGGGTCAAGCTCTAGTATTTTTTTAAAGGACATGCCTACAGATCTTATCATGGTGAAGTTCAATGGTCAGAAAAAAAAGGTTTCGAGAAGCATATAAATAAAATAAAATAAAATTGAGTAATTAAAACGCTTTTTGAAAGTCACCTTTTTTTTAGCAACTTTTGAAAGTCACCTATAGGCTATAAGTAACAGACTTCCTCAGCACTTTATTTATTTTCTATGATAAGATTTCCTAATATTTTTTTTGTTAAAAAGATTTCCTAAATATATAGTATGATTACCGTTGTTTATTGTCTTATTATCCCGATTTAATTATTTCTAATGAAAATATCCGATTGTCATATAAGATTTTTTTTTTTAAACAAAAATATCCATTTTTTAGTTTTCTTCTCTCCACTTGTTTATCTATTCCCTAGCCAATATTTTTTAAAAAGTTAATATTGGAGTGTGTTTGCTTTGTTAGTATAAGTTCAAATAATTTAAAAGCTAAAAATGACTAGTTGTGAAAACAACTACTGTTACTGTGAGAAGAGTTAGCTTTAGGAAAAGAAAACATTACTGTGAAAAGACAATCTCCTCGAAAAGTGAGTAGTGCCGCCTTCGGCCACAGACCATTCATGATGTCAGTGCAATGATGCTAAGATGCTGACGCCATACCAATGATGTTAAGTTAGACTTAGGCTATTTTGTTTTTTTATTTTATATATGATGAACTACCGATCTGGATCCGGAGCAGAAAACTCATTGTACTAAAATATACTTATATATTTCTCTACAATAATAACAATATGCACATGCGTGGATCCACAAAAACAATTAACGAAAACTAACAATAGTTAACTTCTTCTATGTAACAAAAAGTGTATTAACTCTAACAAAAATTGCCAGACAATTTATAATCATAAATCAGCTTCTAATAAAATTCTACTATTGAAGAAGGTGACAGAAATGTACATACAGTATATGGTATAAAGCTACGCTGAAGAATATAATTTCAATTTTGCATATGGTTCGTTTATTTTTTTTAAGTTACCTTGGACAAGATAATATACCAAGGATTTAAAAACTTCGATCGTATATTATTATATTCCCATGATTAAAAACAGCATTTGTTATTTTTCGAAACCCCGAGGTTAAACCCCACCTCATACAATTATAGATTCGGTGGACTATGAATTAAATTAATTAATCCCTTGAATAATATACATAGCTTGTTTATATATAGAACACACAATGCGCATCGCATACATACACAAAGTCATCGTTCCTTTATCTCTTTTCCTTTATACTTCTTTACTTTCTGATATCAGCATATATGGCAGCAAAGCTAATATCCACCGGTTCTCGTCACACTACTTTACCAGAAAACTATGTTCGGCCACTCTCCGACCGTCCACATCTCTCCGATGTCTCTCCACTTGAAAATTTCCCTCTCATCGATCTATCTTCCACAGATCGATCTCGGCTCGTCCAACAAATCCACCAAGCTTGCTCCCGATTCGGGTTTTTTCAGGTAGTCATTATATACACACATAACGTTTTGGTGAAGTACATGAACTTTTAAATAAACTAAAGAAAACATGTATCTGAATATGAACTTATGTACCTGAAAAAAAAAACATATGTACCTGATAAGGTATATGACACATAACGATTCTTTTTATTATTGGTTACACCGGAAATAAAGTACTGTATGCTTTGTCCGCGTCGTATGTAATAATAACCACTCAAAGCCAAATTCCCAAATTTATAATTTAACTAGTATTTTTTTCATTGGAACTTATATTCACTAACCGCTGGACACAAAGCACAACTTATATATAGCTAAATATTCATATGTTATAGTTAATAACTTTGTAGTCTTTCGATGGATCTAGGTCATAAATCACAGAGTTGGCAAAGAAACAATTGATGGAATGCTGAGTGTTGCGAACGAGTTCTTTAGCATGTCTATAGAGGAAAAAATGAAGTTGTACTCGGACGATCCAACGAAGACGACGAGATTATCAACGAGCTTCAATGTGAAAAAAGAAGAGGTCAACAATTGGAGAGACTATCTTAGACTCCATTGTTATCCTATCAGCAAGTATGTCCATGAGTGGCCTTCAAACCCTCCTTCTTTCAAGTAAGCACTTAACTCACTTCTACTTTGCAAAATACATTATATATAATTTACTTCTAATATTAGATTTTCATTTTCTTTCTCGAATATTTCTAGTTTCTCATCTATTGATTTTTGTATTGGTCTATTGTCAAAAAATATAATCAGTATTCATGTTTTAAATAGGTAAAAGGAATTGTCAGGTAGTATGATATATGAGTATGCGTCGTGGTTTATACAATTGGTGATTTCTGATATGTCAGGGATTGCCAAAAATAGACTTATGATAAAACTAATTTAGGCCGTAAGTAGACTTACATAATTATTTGAAAAATCTATCTTAATAGATTCTAATTTCTTTTTATTTGGTCCTTCTATATATGGAGATATCATATTATATTGTAAAACTATTAATGAAACCAAATAGTTAAATGCACCTAGGATGCCTATCAAGAAATCAATATGAGTGAGCAAGATCTTCGTTGCTATATCTTGAGCGTCGTGATTTTCTATAATAGAGATTGAGTTTGTTCCACTGATACTTTATTTTAGAATAAAATATAGAGTGATAAACAAAAAAAACAACTTACTCTATATTTAGAGTAAACTTGTTTTTTACTCTATTATAGAGTGAGAAATAGAGTATCATTAGAGTATTTTTACACTAAACTCTATTTTACAGTGAAAAATATAATGGAGTTAGAGATGTATTAAGAACACACAACAAAACAAACCTAACGCAAGCATGGCTACCTCTCGTTGGATGTATTTATAGCAGAAAAATTTCTTAATGTCAGACACTTTATCTCATATCATATTGCGTAATAGCATCTCTAAAATGACTCTTTATTTTAGAGTTATCAAAACTCTAAATTTGAAGTTTTAATGTGTTTTTCTCTAAAAGGAAAACTTCAAATCTAATTTTAAAATTATTTGTATTTTACACTATGGTACATATATTTGTTATAACTAATATAAATCTATAAAACTTATAAATAACTACCACATATATAAAAATATCACATTAATATTAATTAATAAATCTTACAGTAAATATATAAATTATAAATATAAATACATAACTAAATATTAAACTACAATAAAAAGACACTATATTTTGAAGTTTTCAAAACTTCATATTTGAAGTTTAAAGATGTTTTTAAACTTTATATTTTAAGTCTAAAAATATTTTTAAACCTTAAAAATTTTTATTTTAAGGTTTATATTTAGTTTTATGTGTAAAACTAAAATTTGTGAAAACAAATATGAAATATTATAAGATATGATTTTTTTTTAAAGATTAAAATGATAAACAACAAAATAACTAAGAATCATAAAGTGTAATATGTAACTGTAAGAACCAAAATGCAAATAAAATGGTGAAACTTTAAATTTGAAGTTTTGAGTAGTGAGACTCTATATTTGAAATTTCACTACTAAAAATTTCAAATTTGAGTTTTAAAGTTTTATTTTGGAGAACAAAAAACTTCAAATATGAAGTTATAGAATGTTTTTTGTAGATGCTCTAATAACGTTTTTAAAATAAACACGCATATGCCCAATTTATATCACCAGAATATTAATTTTCTTTTTATGAAGAGCATATTGGAATTCTATAATTTGGGAGGTTTTATGCATTTTTCCTATGCTTTTGTGTATATGGTTTTACCGTTTTAGTTTGTTGTGTTTTTATTGTGATTTTAGTTACTTTTTGGGGGTTTTTTTTTTTTGGAAGATGGGATTTTTGTTTTTGAGAATTTCTATTATCTGCCAGCTTATGTTTAAATCTTGTAAAAATAGAGCATATTATATTCATATGATTTTTTTTTAGGATTTTAAAGAAACAAAATTTGATTTTCATCCGAGTCAAGTCAACTGTTTTTGTTTTTCTTCAAACTAGTCTTTTTAAAAAATATATATTTGATAGGTAAAAGATAAATAACTTGCGGTCCCATTTGATTTATGTTTTCTGATTCTGTTCCCCATGTGATCACATGGTTAGATTGCATAATTTATACTTATATACCTATGTATGCATGTGGCTGTTGGGCTAATTATAAGGAGTGGTCAACATACTTTATTCTATAGAACTATGTGAATTGTTTCGGCCGACCATGGTTTAAACCATGAATTAATGAATAGAGCTGATGTCAAAACAACGTGTGTCTGCCACTGTATAATACATAGAGAGACCATGTATTTATACAACTACAACTCTACAAGTAAAAACTAAAATATTGTTGTATATAAACAAACAAGATTCGATAAAGATATGTTGGTGAAAAAAGGACAAGCGGAGATTTGAAGCAAAATCCACACTATCTTTTTTCTTTGTGCAACAATCTCACATGATCTTCGCAACTTCGAAACTCTACAAAAGAAAGTACAAATCAAACTGAGATATCCGACAAATTTCCATCTTAACTGTCGCAACTTTAAGAGTCAGTCCAAAAAAAAAGAAAAGTCAGTCAACACAGACAAAACCCGCCTTCATAGTGAATTTAATATTTTTAGTTCGAACTTTTTAATCCTATTCTCATTCATCGCATTTTAGTTATGACATAGGAACTAAATACTAGAGAACGGCTTCTGACTTTAAAGAATATAAAAATGGATTAGCAAACGTGTATGCTTTAGTGGGCAGGTGAAATTAGTCTTAGCGATCTGTAGTTTTGGAAAATTTTGTTCAGATCGAATGTGTAATCCAATCTTATATCCCGATTATCCGGTTTGATTTTTATTATAAGTTAAGAAAAATACTACAAGATAGTTTCCACATTTGCTTCAACTTACTAGATATTGATGAACATATTGATTTCTTTAATATCATTAAGAATATAGACTTGTTTACACATCACCACGCTGCATAAATACAGAACACATCAATTATGGACTGTATATCGATCCGTGATTTCAAACCAAAAATCTATTTTGAAATTAGAAAAATGAATTGTATATAAGATATTGTATAACTCCAAACACATTTATTCAAATTCGAAGAATCGAGTTGTACCAAATGAAAAAAATGAAATCAAAACTAAACCAAATTTCATAAATAATGGAACAGATCATATATCTCTGGAATAAAAAATAAAACCGAATCAAAAATTAAATAGTTACCCAATTTTTCAAGATACAAATTATATAATTAATATTTTAATTATATAATTTGTATCTTGAAAAATTGGGTAACTATTTAATTTTTGATAATATTAATTATATAATTTGTATCTTGAAAAATTGGGTAACTATTTAATTTTTGATTCGGTTTTATTTTTTATTATATTTAATTTCTAAACAACCAAATATCTTAAATATCATTTATAAACTAAATTACTCAAATGTTATTTTATTTGAAATATTGAATAATATGCAAATTTTCTGATATTTTTTATCCAAATGATCCGAATTATTAGATATTTAAACTGAAAACCCCAAAATTTTCGATATTCTTCCTATAATAAAAAAATTACCCAAAAATTATAATCAAACTAGAACAGAATTGGACACGACTTTTTAGGATATCAGTCGAGTCCCAAATTTTGCTATCTAAACCGAACCAAAAACTAAAACAATTCAATTGAAACCAAAGTAAATTTTTGTAAATACCTAAATTGTTTAAATTTTCTAAAACCAAAATAGTCGAACTGAAACTGGATGCTAACGATTAATATAGTTCATCTACATTTAAACGGTGTAAAAAATGATTATATTTTTGTACATTAATTCACTTATTTTAGTGGGGATTCATATATGGTTTATAGTTGAATTAAGATATAAGAATATTTTCATACTCAGTCTGGATCTGTGCTCGAACCAGTAAACTTGATGACCATATATAATCTACCTTTGATTTAGTAAAACTCATTAATTAAAAATCTGATAAACTTAGAAACATGTTATTAACCTGTGAACTCACATCAGTTGATCCAGTAAAAAACTAAAAGAATCTGATAACATTTTAAATTTTTTTGATAAAACTTCTCATATACTTCTGAATAATATACAAAATTGAATAAACTATTTGATTTTTCATATAAAATAAATTCATTGTATTTATGTTATGCAATTTGATTTATAGGTTTTGTAATAATTATTTAAGGTTAGACTTGTGAGTTTTGAAATTAAAATTATTATTAAATTTAATATACCTGAGTTAACTATAAATGTTAAACATAACTTCTACATATACTAATAATTTGTTTGTAAATAGTTTGGATTCAACTTATATATATAATTGCGATTAAATATTAATATTTTGATATTTTAAATACACACAATACTATTAAATTTTTTAATGTAGATAATTTATTTCTTTTATTGAAAAGTATACAGTAGATTTAGGCCTATTAAAAATACTTAAATTTATGATTGTTGGAATATATTTTTTAAATGGGTCATGTATGCAGTGAATTAAATTAATGTTTAAGTATATTTTTAGTCCAGAAAAAAAATGTCATTAATGAGAATTATAAATTCTTTGTAAAAGTAAGAATAATTTAGATAATATTGTGTTTTCCATTAAGAGCATAAATGATCAAGTTTTAATAGTATTGACTGATTACATAATATCACTAGATTTTGACCCGCTCGACCGAGCGGATGTCAATTTTCATTTTTTTCTTTGTTTATACTATATATTATATATGGTTTGAAATGTGTTTACTAATATAACATATTTAAAATAACAATGTGCCTAATTACATCTAATAACATTTTTACGTTCTACAGTAAATTATATGATCAATATTTATTGGACATCATATAACCAAATCAAACATGTGTATAATTAGATCATATAAACAAATAAAATATTTGTATAGTTATATTTATGTATAAAATATCTAGAAAATAATTTTTTTGAATTAAAAGTAGAAAAATATACAAATATGAGTTAGTTTGGTATTAAAATTGATACATTAGTTATAACATTTGAAAAAAATAAAAATATTATAGACAATTTATTCCATAGAATATTCAATTGTATAGTTGTATCAATAGTTTTCAAAATAGAGAAGATGTATGCATTGTGAAAATATTTTAAATTACGTTAGCAAAATTTTCAAGAACTATAGATTTTTTTGAACATTTTAATTAGTTAAAAAAGCTAGGAATGTGATATAAATTAGTAATAAGTATTTATCTATATAAGTGATAATATATATTTTTAAAATTTACCCGATTAAATAATTGTTTATATGACATTTTTAAACATAATAATTTATAATTTATATTAAGTAATTTTATTTTGTTCTATAACCCATCAATTGTACATCCATACTTTTAGAATATGATCTCATATATCCGCACAAATGTATTTTAATTTTTTATGGATCAAAATTTATGATAATGTATAATAAATTGTTGTATATATTATTTAAAATATATGGTACTATATATTTTAAATTTTCAACATTTATCGTACAGAACTTACATTGTGGTAAAATATACGTGACATAATATATTTATATATTATATAAATGATTATTTTAATGTGACTTTTATTTTTAGTTATTACTAATAAATAATAAAAATATAATTATATATTTAAAAATATATTGTTCATTAAATATTTAAAGATATGTTTATTAATTATTTCCAAACACACACACACACATATAAGAAAATAGGAAGAAAAACAATGAATAATATAAGTTAGGTATATTAATTATTGTTGCCAAACTAATTTATTTTGAATTCGATTTTGGAATTGTATTAACTAAACAGAAAAAAAAAATCATAAAAGGTAATACACATTAAATATAATTCAATTTTGGAAATGCATTAATTAAACAGAAAGAGACAAAGAATATTTAGAAAACACATTAAATAACTGAAAAAGACAAACATTAATATAAGAAAATTAATTAAATATTCAATGGCATACCATTGTAAACAATACTAAAAACTAAGGGGTATTTTTAAAGTGTACTTCTAATAGAGATGAACTTCAATGCATACAAATGAATTCATCCCAAAAACAAAACATTTACTCAAGATAATGTAATTTCATATATTTAAATAAACATTTGTATCATGTTTAAAAAGTGAATTCGTTGAACGTTTGAGTAGCTAACTGTGTGTGTGCACTTTGCAGGGAAGTTGTGAGTAGATATAGTGCAGAAGTAAGAGAACTGGGATTTATAATAGAGGAACTGATATCAGAGAGCTTGGGCTTAGAAAAATATCACATGAGGAAAGTTCTTGGTGAACAAGGTCAACACATGGCAGTCAACTATTATCCTCCATGTCCGGAGCCTGAGCTCACTTATGGTTTACCTGCTCATACCGACCCAAATGCCCTCACCATTCTTCTCCAAGATGCTACCGTTTGTGGTCTGCAGATCTTGATTGACGGTCAGTGGTTCGCCGTTAATCCTCATCCTGATGCTTTTGTCATCAACATTGGTGACCAGTTCCAGGTAACTGAGATAGTAAAATCTATCAAAATGTTCTTCTTCAAGTGTTGGGATATATGAATTAAGATCTTAATTAAGTGTAGGTCTGGTCCAAAGTATAGGTAAGAGGAAGTCTTTGGACTTTAGAGTTTAATCGTTAATATTTAGGGGGGAAACTGGGACATCTGAAAATGAAAATTAAAGAAGTACTAGATAGTTTACTAATAAATGAGATACAGTTGTGTAATGTCTAACAAATATACATAGAACTTATATAAATCTTATAGTATATATCTAAATCAATTAATTGTTATCAAAATATGATTACATAATATTTGTTGGTTTTGGATTTTATTTGATTCACTTAGAAGTTCGAAATCCGACTTGCTGTCCGCATGATACACATATAATTTATCTCCTATATAAACGGTTAGACCAACCTTACTTAAATATGCAATTTCAGGCATTGAGTAACGGAATATACAAAAGTGTTTGGCATCGAGCAGTAACAAACACCGAAAAACCGAGACTATCGGTTGCATCATTTCTGTGCCCAGCTGACTGCGCTGTCATAAGCCCGGCAAAGCCCTTGTGGGAAACTGAAGAGGACGAGACTAAGCCAATATACAGAGACTACACTTACGCAGAGTACTACAAGAAGTTTTGGAGTAGGAATCTGGACCAAGAACATTGCCTTGAGAACTTTCTAAACGACTAGATACTATACATACATATGTGTCTCTTTGTATGTGTAGTAGCAGGTTCGGCCAGGAGCGGATCCAAAATGAGTTTTAGTGTGTGTGGCACAAAGCTATTTTCTTATAACTCAAAAGTTATTGTAGATTTAGCTGACTAAACTTAGCACTAGTTATCGACGAAAAAAACAAAATAGGGTGAGGCATATGCTACACCCCCTTATGTCTTGGGTTCACTTTTGGGCCCCGTCCTCTGGGAAGAAGTTAAGGAAGTATGGACTTCAGAGCTTCGATACTATAAAATATTTTGGGCCTTAATTTTCCAAAATATTTTGGGGTCTAATTTTCCAAAAATATCTTAGTCTTGTGGTCTAAGTGGAGTTATTTTTTGCTCAATATCCTAAGTTCGAATGCAAGCCTCATTTTTTCAGCCTTTTATTCTTATTAGATTCTAGTCTTATCGAAGCATACACATATATATCCACTTACCCATCTTTCAGTTGATTTATGACATCTAGCCAGATTGATAGTGATAAATCTCTTGATATACAATTTACAACTATTATGGGCATATTTTACGTGTGTGTTAAACAATTTGTTACCTTATACACGGTGTCCAAAAACTGATGTACTACTTACATAAAAGAGATCAGTTATGAGCTCTATGTCTTTCTGTGTCTCAGAAACCTAATCACCTGTTTGATTATGTTGTAACATAACAACTTGAGATTTTAAATAAAATTATTTGTGTTCATCAAAAAAATATATTTAGCATTTTCTGTGTTTGTTCTCCTCCCTATTTCCTTTGTCTCCTTTATCTTACTTTGAGATACCAAAAAAAAAAAAAATCATAGTCCCAAATTAAAACGATGGCTCATATTAAGACCAGGCGCCAAAGCTTTGAAAGGAACCAAAAAATAGAAGTTATAACTTATTATAAGCCTTTTTCACGTGAGATACAAGTAATAAGTCTACAAGCTTTATTTGTAATCAATTCCCCTTTTTTTGAAACATTATGTAATGAGAATGGAGATAATTTTCTAAGTTTAATGCATAGCGGCCGTGATTTCTTTCACCAGCCCCCACGACGCCTGCCGTATCTCCGCCGTCTCCAAGTTTCTTCGCTCTGCCGCTGATTCCGACGCCGCGTGAGAGAGATTTCTTCCCTCTGATCTGCGTCTGGTGATTGATCATTCTTTGTCTAGAGTTTCCTATAAGCAGCTCTTCCTCCGTTTTTGTGAGTCTCCTCTTCTCATTGATGACGCCAGGACGGTAAGTTTACACAATCTCCTCTGTTTTTCAATGTGTCGTTTCTTGAAATTGATTGTTTGAAAATCTTGATTTAGATCTTTTGGATGGAGAAGAGAAGCGGGAAGAAATGTTGGATGTTACCATCAAGGAAACTAGAGATCGTTTGGGTTAATTCTCCTGAGTGCTGGTCATGGATTTCGATTCCAGACTCAAGGTTAAACTCTTTCCTGAACCGATAGTGGCATAGCTAAGTAAAACATTGGTTTTAAATCCAAAAATTTAAGAGCTAGTATATATATATGCTTCCAATTTGTTTTACCAAAACAATTTTTTTTTAAAAAAAAAATTCATAAAGTGACTACTCAAATTGTTTATTGCCGATTTCATCTTTATATTTTATGATTCTTGTAATCCAAAGCTTCTTGGTGTTGACTTTGATTAGTCTGTGACAGGTTTGGAGAAGTTGCAGCACTTCTAATGGTATGTTGGTTTGACAGGTCCAAAGGCAGCGTTTATGGAGCTTACCTTGTTTCTAAAGAAGGAGAAATATTTAGGTCCCAGCCACTGGAGACTAGGTTTGGGTCCACAAGAACCGGTCTTTGTAATGATAGAAGAGCGTTTCTTGAGTCTAGAATGCGAGAAGATGGGTGGTTGGAGATTAAACTTGGTGAGTACTATGTCGGCTTCGATGCGGAGGAGCTCGAGATGAGCGTCTTGGAGACTAGAGAAGGTGGCTAGAAAGGCGGAGTCATTGTCCAAGGGATCGAGATTAGACCTAAATGAGTGTTGTGCGATTAAGTAACGCAGCTCACGAGTAAATTCTAGTTTGTTGTGTAATAAAAAGAAGTGAAACTTTATTGCAATGTATGGACATGTTGTTGATGTTGTTGACTTCTCTTGCTAGTTTGTAATCATAGATGGTCCATGTTCTTGATTTGTAACTTGACTGAATAAATGTTGATTATTCTGTCACGTAATAACTAAAACTGAATCCAATGCGGATTGAAAGCAGAATGAGTTTCTCCTATCTTTCTAGGATACATCTTGGTGAGACTCTAGCTCGCAATCTTTACCATAGAATCTAGAATTAATAGGCTTTCGCTGATGGTAAGTCTATCTTGTCTCAGGTTTTATAGCAGTAATGTAATGAGTAGTCAAGACAAGGAGAAAAAAAGTAGTGAAGAAACTGTGTTGTTTGCAACTGTGATGGCTGTGACTTTACTAGAAAAAAATACTTTGGAAACTTTAGGTTTAAAAAAACTGTCAGTGGTTTTAGAAAAAACCTAAAACTATAAAAACCACATACATAACAAAAGAGGAAAATAATAAAAACTAGATATTTACCCGCCCTTTTCAAGGGCGGAAATTATTTAAACAAACCTTTCTAATTGTTACCAAGATTAGAATATACAAATTATAAAAAACAATAATTTTTTATATATATAGTTTTTGAATAATATTGTTTTGGTTATAAAATATACACATTTTTTAAAACTAAAACTTGTACAGTGAAACCTCTATAAATTAATAATGTTGGGACTACACCAAAACTATAAATTTTTTTAATTTATAGAGGTTATTAATTTATCGATATAATATATTGAACCAAAAATTCCATGTTGGGACTATAAAATTATAATATTTATAAAAAAGTTAGTGTATATTAATTTATAGAGTATTAATTCAAAGAGTTTATACTGTATATAAACGTTAATATGTGTGAGATTCAAAATTTATAGGTAAAATATTTAGACAATGCTTTTAATTATTACTGAGAAAACGAAAAAATCAAATAAACTTTAATTCCACAAAAAATAATGTATTTTTTATTAATAATATTGTTTGTGGATATATTATTTAGTTTTTTATTTTTAAGTTTCAAATACTATGTTAGTTGGTTAAAACCCAATATTTATAAGGTCTAATATAAATTGGTTTACATAATCGTATGGCCTTTTATTTGTAAAGCAACACAATTTTAATAATTTTCCAAAGTCCATTAGTTAAACCATTTATAATGTGTATTTATGTTGGTTTAAATTAAGTTGTTAGTCATGTTGATATATTTAAGGAACCAAACAGACTTAAGTAGCCAAACACCTACTATTCTAGAGAGGGTCTAAATTTAAATGACAACTTCTAAATGGTAGATAAATTTTAGGACCCTAAATTAATATAGTAGATGGCTTTAGGGTTTAAGGATTGATAAAAGTCACTAAAGCCCAGTGTTCTAAAAGTTGGTATAGGCGGTCGGTAAATCGGGTACTGAGTGAAACGGTTGTGTTAATCTGATTTTTTCAAATATACTAGGCATTCAAAAAATTGGTCTAGACACCCGCTTAAATAATAATTTTTGGTTAGACGCCTAACCACCGTCTATCGATTTTTAGAACATTGGTAAAGCCTGATTGGCAAAATATTGACGGTGAGAACTTTAAACTAACTAAAAGCCTCAACAGCCCATAGTCTGTTTTATAACAGAACCTTAACTTGACCCTTAACTGATAGTATCTTGTTTTTGTGGACTTTTCATCAGGCCCAATCCTTATCTTCTATTCATATTTAATATGTAGGCCCATTTATTGCAACCTTGACAAAAGCGCAAATGCAGTTTTGACGAAGTCAGCAGACTTACATCCGTTGGATTATTGAACTACTGGTTATAACTATAAGCATTGATGACTGTTTTATTAATCCAGTGTTTAGCAAAAGGGCGGATTCTCTTAACTGTGACAGCTTCTCATATTCGCAAGATTGCAGCATAACACTGCAAGCAACGACAGTTTGACCTCCAAGAATTTGCTAACACGGACACTAGCGAATGAAATTTTGAGTAGAATATTTGACTGATCTCGTGAATGAACGCTTTCAAGATTAATTGAGGATGAATCTTGGGATCGTGCTGAAGCTAATACGCATAAAAAAGCGAAGAAACAGAATGATAAGGAACTAAGGAAGGCATGAGCGGTCCTTGGCTTTTAGGAAACAGACGAGTAGTGTATATAGCAATAATTCTATGTTGTTTGTTGTAATAGCCTATAGTGCCGAATAAACACATGCACAAGAGCCAAATAACTTTTTTTTTTTAACACAGGCTTTCAAAAGCCAAAAGAACATTCACAATTTTCTTTTTTTTGAATCTTGGCTTTCAATTTAATTGCAAAAGAAAAAGAAAAAGTTAACAAACCCATTAGGCTTAAGTATATTACAAACCCATTTAGTGAAACTCATAATTAGGAACTAGTTAGGCCCATATGACCAAAAGAAAGAGAGATGGTTGTTTTGTCGGAGAAACCGAAGAGGTGATCAGTCTGCAACGAATCAAACAAGACGAACCCAAGCTTGCAGCAGTTGAGAGGAGAGTTCCGGATTAGTTGCTCTGAAGCTTTGCGTTCTGTTTCTTATCTGCAAATCAATGGTTTTGAAGATGGGATCTATTGAACGGAAGGTGTTGGAGTGAAGCCGAGCATTCCTCTCATTCCATAATCAATAGATCGTGGACTGCCAAGCGAGGAGGAGGAGGAGTTTCTGTGGTCTTGAAGATCGGCCCGACGGCAAGGTCCGAAGCTGTGAGAAAGTGTGATGCCATGATCTATTCGGTGAGTAGCCACATCGCCCTGCACTTATACTCCATAAATCAAAAGCAAAATTACATTCAAAGTAGAGATGATTTCGACTCTCAGGGGCAGCATTGCAAAGGAGACAAAGCGGAGAAACACTTAATCCCCACTGAAGCATTCGATCTCTTGTCGGGCACCTATCGAGGAGCACAAGCCACGTATGGAAGTTGTGACGAGGGATCCCGTAGGAGTTCCAAACCACTTCTGCCCAGTCTACTTCATTTACCACACCTCTTAAGTAAGTATAGACATCCCCTGTTGAGTAGGTATCAGAGACTTTGCCACCAATCTCCCATTCAAAGTAGTCAGAATCTGAAGATAGATTAACAGTTGTTAAATGAATCTGAAGTTGAGTTTGTTGCTCTGATCTTGCAGGTGGAAGATGCCAGGAGCCGTTCCTATGCAGCGAAGCCACCGTAGCAGATAGTGGGATGCCCAGTCTTGATCCAGCGAAGTTGAGATAGGTAGCCAATCTTTCAAACGGCGACCAATTATCAAACCAAAACCTTGCAGACAGGCCATTCTCCAAACGAACCTTGATGAGCGGGAAGACTTCATCTTTGAGCTTTATAAGCTTATTTGCGAGCCAAGAGAACGATGCCTTAGGTTTAGTTGTCCAGTAGTTGTGTATCGACCCTTTGAGTATCACCTCTTTGAACCACGCCACCCATACCGAGCCAGACTTGAAGAAGAGTAGCCATATCAACTTTAAACAGCACGCCTTGTTCCATGTCTGCAAATCTTTTACACCAAGCACTCCCTGCTTCTTGGTCAAGACGACTGTCTCCCAAGACACTCTAGCAGTGTTATGACTTTCAATATCCCCTCTCCACAAAAACACACTACACAAGGAGTTAATCCTTTTCACACATGCTTTGGGGAGAATAAAAGCAGCACACCAAAAGGTAGTGATCCCGGCTATCACTGTTTTTATGAGTAAAAGTCTTCCAGCAAAAGAAAGTGATTTTACTGACCATGATGAGAGTCTCTTTTTGATTTGATGGATCAGGGGCTCACAGGTGACAAGGGTCAGTTTCCTCGAGTTGAGAGGGACTCCTAAGTATCTGACCGGAAGCTCCCCGCATAACATGCCCGTGGAGGCTTGGATTGTGTCAATGACTTGGGCAGGGATACGTGAGGCGTAGAAGCTAGTTTTCTGCATGCTAATAGCAAGTCTCGATCTCTGCTCAAATTCTTTAAGAACATGCAAGACCTGTTGCAGGGATTCTATGGAGCCGTCAATAAAAATGAGGAGATCATCCGCAAAAGAAAGGTGCGTCATCTTCAACTTCTTGCAATTCGCATGGTATTTGATTTTCTCCTTAGTAGCTGCAGAGTTAAGCATAAAAGAGAGACAATTCATGGCTATAACAAATAGATAGGGAGAGAAAGGATCTCCCTGTCGCAGCCCTCTTTTCCCTTTGAAATAACCATTCACCATGCCATTATAACCAACCATGAAACTTGTTTTGCAGACGCAAGCCTTGAGCAGAGTGATGAAATGGCGAGGCAAGTTCAGGGTGTCAAGGCAAGTGAAGAGGAATTCCCAAGAGAGAGTATCAAAAGCCTTCGCGATGTCTACTTTTATGGTAATTCTTGGTGGCCCTTTATTTTTGTGATATCCATGAACCAATTCCCCTGCTAGGACTGTATTTTCCACCAACAAGCGCCCTTTGACAAATGCAGTCTGACATGGTAGGATTAGGTCTTCCAGTATGGGCTTTAACCTCGCAACCAATAACCTGGAAATCACCTTGTACACCGTATTTAAACAGGCAATAGGTCTGAAATCCGAGATTTTTGTAGCTCTTGGGAATTTGGGCACCATTGATAGAATAGTGGCGTTTGTAGAAGTAGGTAGGAAACCAGTGATGAAGAAATTCTGAATCGAATCCACCACCTCCGTTCCAATAGTTTCCCAGCTTGCTTTAAAGAACCCAGATGTTAACCCGTCAGGCCCCGGGGCTTTATTTGGATTTAGCTTGAAGAACAACGCTCTAATTGCATCTGCAGTAGGGACTGGTAGCATGAGTTGTGATTGTTGCAGGGTACATCTGAAGGGAATAAGGTCAGAGAACCACGAGTGAGAGGACCAGACTCCAGGCCTCAGGTAGTTGAGCGGACCCACGATCGATCTGAAATGCGCCACCGCCAGGTCGCTCATCTCCTGTGGATCAGTAATAAGTGTACCAGAGCTATAGAGGAAATAGCGTATGGCATTGTAGCTTTCCCAAACTTGACACATGCGGTGAAAGAAGGTAGTGTTGAAATCTCCCTCACTTAGCCAGTTGATTCGTGATTTTTGCCTTAAGTAGCTCTCTTCAATTAGTCTTAGGAACAACCACCTCTGGTGAAGGTCTCTCTCTTGTTGGAACAGAAGAGGAGTGGGGGAATATAGAGCCTGAACCTGCACAGATTGAAGCAAACTGTAAGCGTTAGTAACTCTCTCTTGAATGTTTGAGTAATTCTCTCTGTTTAAAGTTTTTAAATCACTCTTGATGTTTTTCAGCTTCCAACAAAGCTGTGTCAGATTCGTGCAAATGTTTCCGGCCTCAACCCACGCACGTGATATGACCTCCAGAAAGTTTGGGTGTTTAGTGAGGTAATTTTGGAATTTAAAGGGCTTGGTTTCGGCTGTGGGAAGGGAGTAAGCTAGGTCCAGTAAACAGGGAGAGTGGTCTGAGAAAAGCGGGGGAAGGAATGAGACAAAGGCATGGGGGTGGGAAGAGATGACGGGGTGGTTCACAAGAAGACGGTCTAGTTTTTTTCCTATCGGTGAATCAGGCTGGTGGTTTGTCCAAGTGTGAGAAGGACCATTGTATCTCAGATCAAAAACCCCACAGTGAGTAAAGCAATCTTGTAGTTGATACATGAGTGAATCAGGAACTACAATAGTAGGATAAGAATGCTCTGTAGGATAGATAATATGGTTAAAGTCACCACCTATAATCCACTGATTGGTTTGAAGGTCTAGGGTAGAGTGAAGCTGTATCAGTTCCGCCCACAGGTCTATCATTTCCTCATTTGTATTCGCCGCATAGACAGAGGTGAAATATATAGGCTGCTGGTTAGGGAGAGTAAAGGTACAGGTCATCGATTTTCTGCTCTGTTTCACAACCTGTAGCCTTAGCGGGTCTTTCCAGATCAGTACTATCCTTCCATCTTCATCTGAGGAGTGATTTGAGACATAGTTCCAGTTGTGACATATTTTGGACATAATGGGAGCCAGAGATAGTTCCTTTATATGAGTTTCAAGAAGCGCACCAAAAAGAGGCTTATAGGTAAGAAGCCAAGAAGAAAAAGGCCGATGTTTAACCGGGTCATTCAGACCACGGAGGTTCTAAAAAAAGAGTTTAACACTCATTATAAAAGAGGGGGAGGGTCACCACCATGAGAGATGGATTCCTGGTCAGAACAAAAATTTTTTGTGGCTAAGAGTTTAGGCGAAGAGGACTTAGAAGCTACGGGCGAAAGGTTTTTTGAGGAGGGAGGGGTGATGGGAGGTGGGTTATTTTGCAGGGTGGCTGGTGGGAGAAGAAGTTTAGGAGGTGGATTGGACTGGAAAGGGAAAAAAAGGATGAAGGAACAGGGGGAACAAAAGGGTTGGGATTTGAGGAGCTCGGAGGGGAGAGAGTAGGAGAGGAACGGCATCTTTTGAGAGATGGACGCTGGACTGTTGAAGGGGAAAAACAAAGGTTTGAGCTAACTGTAGATAAATTTTTCTCAGGTAAGTCTACTTGCATTGCAGAAGTGGTGGGAGGAGTGGAGAAGGAATCAGTAGGGTTGGTGGTTGACAAAGTTGATAATTTATTCCCTAGAACAAGGACATATTTCTGGGAAGGCATTTTTGAGTTTGGTTTTTTATTAGTGGTTTGCTTTCGAGTTGGGTGGGAGGAGGAGGAGGGGTTTGTTTCAGGGTTTAAAGGTTTTTTTCCTTGAGCCTTAGTTTGATCAGCAGGAGGCACAAGGGGCGGAGGAAGGGTGTAGGTGAGACAGTTCCTGACCACGTGTCCTAGTTCTTTGTAGTGGCTACATGTTGAAGGAACCCAAGGATAGTGAACCAACACTTCAACTACTTCTCCACTATCTCTTTCAAATTCGACAACAGATGGTAGAAGTTTTGTGAGGTCAACTTCAACTTTCACATGAGACAGAGTTAAGCTCACAAGGTTTTTCGTGAAGTCATCCGTCTCTTTCGGTTCTCCTATAAGTCATGCAACCAAGCTCAAGCCTTTCTGATGTCGCAAGTCTAGGGAAACACCAGTGAGATGAGCCCAGATTTTTATGGCTTTCAGAGATGGGGTTGATGCTGAGTGCGCTTCTGAGAAAGGAGCCGTGTGGAACATTGTCTCTCCTACATACCAGATACATTTGTCCAAGATCTTCTCTCTCAAGAAGTCACAAGGAATCCTGACAGTGGTGGAGCGGTTGAGAGGATTGTTGTGGAGTTCAAGTCTCTTCCCTCTGCCCCACATATGGGTAAGTACACTTTGTATCTGATTAAAAGGAGGAGCTTTTCCATTGTAGTAACAAACAATAAAATCCTTGTGAAGGTTTGCACCAATCTGGAAAATATCATCTGAGATACGCACACGAGGCCGTCCCGACGCAGAAAGAGAAACAGGAGCAAGCCGCTGAAGTGTTATGTCTTCAGATAAACGGATTCTTTCCACCAGGGAGGGAGGCTGAGAGGCCTGATAGGGACGGTTTGAAGCATCAGGAACGGAGGACGAGGGGGTGGGCTCAGGTGGGGTCGCAAGTAGGGATTTGGGATGAGCTGATTCTGGTTGTACAGGCAAGGAGAGAGGGAGATGAGTGGCTGTTAAGGTTACATGTTGGTTACTAAAAGGGGTTTCTGCAACTGTTACATGAACAGTAGTTTCAGATCTAACAGACAAAATGCCTATTGAATCAGTTTGGAGGGGAAATGAACTAGCAGGAGGGTCTACTGAAGTACAGTTTACTGGTAACACATAAGAGAAGGTAAGAGGAGGGGTTTGGGGACCATTCCTAAGAGAGGATTTGGAACCAGTTGCAGAAGCAGAGGAAAGGGGAGGGAAAATGATCGGAGAGAGGGAAGGGTTTGGGTCAGGCGGGTCAGGAGGGACGGGAAGAGGCGGGGGAAGCTCACTGGAGGTGAACGTCGGAGGGTTGAGGTCGGAAACGATGCCGGGGATCTTCCAAGCAGATTTCATTGGGGAACGTGTCAGAGAGAGATTGGCTTTTTTTTACGTGACTCTTAACTTTCACAATTTTCAACACACTCTTTCTCAGTTCGTCACACAAGACTTCTCTTGACGTTTGAATGATCATTGTTTTTCAATGAACTGTCATGTGATTCGGTCCCCTTCTTAATCATGTTGGTTTGAAGGGTTTCTTTTTCCACCCAAAAGAAAAAAAAAAGAGTAGAAACCCCGAATTGTTATTATTTTATAATAAAACAAATCCGCAATAATACTCTTTTTTCCCGCAATAATACTCTTTATCATAAGAAAAAAACAAAACTAAATGGTTGCGGTTAGTTAATCTCTCATTATCAAAATATCATGGTGAGTTTTGGGTGACGAAGTTCATTGAACGTCATACACACTTTTCAATTCAATCCACATACTTTCTATGGTGCTGAATAATATAGTATCAATTATCTAACCAAATATAAATAAAAAATTTCTGATATAAACAAAATTCAACAGACAATTAAGTATTTGACCTTACAATTTATTCCATACGCTTTTTCAAGATGTCTCCTTAGTTATCTAGAGTGTCTACCGTCAATGATACATGGATTTTTTGAACCCTCTAATAGTTGGTATACTTTTCAACGTTACAAAATAAATGTAAATGGTTCTCTGAATTTTTTTTATTTATCATTGTAGAAAAACATCAACTCAGGAAAAAATACGAAGTTACAATTGCATAACACAAGCATGCATATGTTTCGAAACTACAACCAAGAAGAAGAAAATTCGAAAATCTTTTCGCCTAGACAAAGTAAAAAGAACTCAGAAATTTAGGACAAACGCGTCGTAGTTTGGAGCGCAAGATGGGGAGACGTCGCTGCGAGGCAAGGAAGAATCAGCTTGGCCACGGCTAGTGGGAGCCCGCACCCTTCGACGGCGACTTGTTGGTGGTGGAGGGAGGAGTGTGGCGGTGATGCGAACTAGCGCCAATGTGTATTCTTCAAGCAACTCGGCGGCAATTGCTACTGTTATCATGACGTTTTGAAGATGGTCTGATTATAATTTTCTTTTCGATGTCTTGTTAATAAAACTAATCTGTTATAACCTTTTTGTAACTTGAAAGACAAAGACAATGTGGTTTAGATTTTAATTAGGACACGCGGAATGGTATTTATAGAGAATGGTTCTGAAGCTGATGGCAATAAATTATGGTAGGTTCTGAGCATAAATTATTGTAGCCGTAAGATCTACCGACTTCTATTGAATTTAATTAAAAAAAATTATACTTTTCTCTTTATGTACTCTATTGTGGGAAAACGGCCATTTCATACATAACATATCGCGATATGTTCAATTCATACCCGACTTATATGGTCGTGCCAAAACATACATGAAGTTATATGATCATGCCAAAACATACCCAACTTATAAATTTTTGGCAAAATCATACATCAGTCGCCACATCAGCTGACATGTCATCTACTTTTGTTCGCGTGAATGTAACATCAGCAAATTTTGCTGACGAAGATGCCATGTGTATAACTTTTTTTAACTAAATAATTTTGTTATAAAATAAATTTAAGAAAATGTAAAATTTTATAATTTTTTATTATTTAGTAAAATTAACAAAAATTAGTTAATTAATTAAATTTTAATCTTATATAAGAGATATATTCGTAAATATTTCGATCCTATCAAAAATCGTTCTTATAAGAGTTATATATGTATTGTAATGATTCAAATCCAATGCTAGTATTGCAGACGTATTACTCTTGATTAATCATGATTGTGTTAATCTACATTTTTTAAATGTAAATAATATACCCATGATTAATAAAGCATAACATGATTTATTTTTACACTTGATTAATAAAACGTAACATAATTTATTTTTACACTTTTTTAATCATGGGTATGTTATTTACAGTTAAAAAATTAGATTAAATATAAATAACATACCCATGATTAATAAATCGTAACATGATTCATTTTACGCTTTATTAATCATGGATATATTATTTACATCAAAATTTTTAGATTAACATAACTATGATTAATCAAGAATAACACGTCTGCAACACTTGCATTGGATTTAAATCATTAAAATACATATATAATTCTTATAAGGACGATTTTTGATATGATCGAAATCTCTTATATAAGATTAGAATTTAATTAATTAATTATTTTTTTAATTTTACTAAATAATAAAAAATAAAAACTATATTTTCTAAAAATTTATTTTCATAACAAAATTATTTAGTTTTTTTTTAAATTATATACATGGCATATTTGTTAGCAAAATTAGCTGACGTTGCATCCACGCGAGTAAAAATAGATGACATGGCAGCTGATGTGCCGCAGCTGATGTGGCGACTGATGTATGATTTTGTCAAAAAAAAAAATAAGTTGGGTATGTTTTGGCACAGCCATATAAGTTCAAGTATGTTTTGGCACGGCCATATAAGTCGGGTATAAATTAAATATATCGTATTATGTTGGGTATGAAATGGCCATTTCCCACTCTATTGTAGTTGAGGTCACATGATTTTCGCCAGAAATATCTCATACAAAAACTATGTGTAAGAAATGGACGATAACATGTTCTTTTCAAAAATTAAATGGTAGTTTTTAATACAAAATCTTATGGAAAACCTATGATGATGTTCATGAGACCTATATGTGACAAAGATGGTGGGATGGGCTGAAGTTGCTAGAAGTAAGAATGGCGAATGAAGCTGGAATTGCAGGAATCAGATATTAAAATCCAAAGAGTATGAATGTGACATGTTGATTTGAGCAATAGAATCAATATGTTAACACTGACGCTTTTAGAAGATTCTAAATTTTGTTGGAACATTTTCTGGGTGCTAGGGGTATATGTGTGTGTGTGTGAATAACGACGTGTTTAGAGTGCACTCTCTGTCTCTTACATTAGGACGATCAAAACATGGGAGCTAAGGCTAATTAAGGAATGTGTTTTATTCACTAGTAGTCACTTCTTTAGGACGGTCTAATGTTACCAAGATAATGCCAATATTTTTTTTTGAAAATTGGCTAAGATAATGCCAATATCAGTGAAAGTGGAACTATAAATAATTGTTAATAGTTAGTCCAACGACTTGTATGCTTGTAGACCCTAGGAAAATCAAAGACATCCTGCGTGTACCTACCTTTGAAATTTAAGAGTGAAAATGAGTCAAATCTGAAATTCTAAAAGTAGCCGTAAGTTGAGAAATCATGAGTTTATTTGTCAAGTTTGGCTAATAGATACACTTCAGCTCTAATTGTTGGCGAAGAAACCGATAGGCACAAGCAACTTCAACTAAGACTATGAACCAAACTTCTTAGTTACCCAAAAATGAATACAATAGACACTTTTAATGGTAAAAAGTAAAAACTAACAAGTCTATTACATAAACTCAGGGAGTTAATAACTTATATAATTATCTATATAAGGCCTACTTGTTTTTGATTAATTCTATTTGCTAAGATTTGTATTTGAATTATGAGTTTTTAATTATTCTAATTAAAAATAATGGGGTTTCCGAGTTGTTGGGAAACCGATGGACATAATATTTGCGCACAATTTGTTTTTTAATAACATATTTGATATTCTTATAATGGTTTGTGTTTTTTTTTTTGAAACTATAATGGTTTGTGTTGGTGGATAGATAAGGGCCATTGGCTTTATTGAAAATCCTCTTGTCCAATCCAATCGTTTCAGATCATATCCTTATACTCGAATGCTCTCAAAGTCTCAAGTGATGAATAATCACCTTCGTTTTAAACTATAGTTTACACAGCTTTTTTGCCTATGCTGCATCTTGGGAAAAGTTATATATCGCATATTAATTTTTCTTTTGGTATATTTTATTTAACAAATTTGATATATAAATGATTAAAAATAAAAATATAATTTTTTTAAAAAAAAAAAAAAATATATATAATATAATTTTATTACTTAAGACTTTATGGTAGTAACAAGAATACATGGAAGGTTTGGTTATGAGTTAGACACAGCTGTAACACAACTAATATGTTCCTACAATTAATCACAATTCATATGACATATCTCATGCATTTCTTATTTCCAACTAAAAAAGAAGACGAAATCACTGTTAATTAACTCTAATCCCCTCATTAGCCGTGGTTCATTTACTAATAACCAGAGTAGAAAAAACAGATTATTGAGGGGATTACATATTAGTAAATGAACCACGGTGACACTCGTCCTAATTACATCATCCACTGTGGAAAAAACTGATGTTTTGATTCCAGAGAAGTTCTTAACCTAAGACAAAAAGATAACACATATAGGAACCATTCGCTCTGGCCCAAAATTGTAGAGGAAATCTTGCCACTTTCAGTTTTCTTTTCCGCTTAACCCTCTCGTGGGCTTTCTGATCCATGGCCCAGGTCATCGTATCATCCACGTCACTATAGTAATAGCTCCCATGAACTGCATGACTTAGAGCATTATTATCGCACGGTTTTAGTGAGTTTCTTAGGTTAATTTTGATTTAAAATAAAATCAAAAATACATATTAGCATAAGAAACGTCTGTTAATTAGGAGAAATAAGGGACGGTCTTTAGTGAACACGTGTAGACAAATGAGAGGAGAGAGGAGAGAGGAGAGAGGAGAGAGGAGAGGTGTTCTGTTCTTTGTTTTGTAGTTTGGTGGTGTTTCTTCATCCTTCGTTTGCTCCTCCGGTGGTTGTGATCGCAATTCGATTTCCAGATCTCCGACGACGACGGCGACCGAATCGTTAATTTGGGGATTGTACTCAGCCGCAGTTAAACGAACCTCCGTCGCTCCTCCGCCGCAATTAACAATCTCCGTCGCGATCGGATGAATGGCGTTTGATTGGTTAGGGACGCTATCAGATTTACTCCAGTGACAAAAGCGCGCCAGAGAGGTGAAACGCTTGATTACACTTCGGCAACAGCCTCAAGCTCTCATTCTCTTCAAACTCACTCAAACAAACAGAGCAATCAGAACCGTCGACAGCCTCAAGCTCTCATTCTGGTGCTTGTTATGTTTGTGTCTACGTGTTGTTGATTAGAAAATTGCAATTTTGGGTTGTGTTTAGAAGAAAGTTACAAACTTTGAAGCTACTGCATGGTGTTATTAAGTGGTTTATTCACCTAAAAGCGTTTGGTGTGTGTGTTACAGGGTATTTGCAGGATCTTGTTTACAATTTAAGCAAAGTAGGAAAAGTCATTGAGAACAATGATCTACAGCTGCAGGTTTGGTTTTGGGGAACGGCAGTGATACCGAATGGGTTAAAACCGCTAACGTGGCTTTCACAAAGGTCCATATCATCTCTATTTGTATAAACTCCACATGACGGCACTAAATCACTTAATATTTGAAAGTTGTTTTTGCTTCATGTCAAAATTTTCTGTATTTTTGGAAGAGGAAGGCTGAGCAGTACTTGGCTGATTTCGGGATTCCATACACCATCATCCGTGAAGAAGCTGAATCCCAGGTCACACAAATTGTTCATTCAGCAACATTTTTCATTTCTTAATCTCTTGCTGTGTTTTATTATTACAGATCATCTCGAAAGTTTGATCCTTTTTCTCTTTGTTTTGTCTGAATCTGTGCATAGTCAAGGTGGACAGAACTGTGAGCACATGCATCTACTTTTTGCTTCCATCTGGTAACGTTTCACGTCTTCATCGCATTCCAATGGTTGAAACCTGGCACTTCTATTTGGGTGAACCCCTCACTGTAAGTTTTGAAGCAAAGAACCAATTCTCTCTTGTGGGATGTACCTGCGCTCCTGTTACTGCTAAAAGAAGACACTCTCTATGTTGTTTTGTTATTGCAAATACGAAATCAAACCTTCATGTTTCATGAGACATATAAATAAGCACATGTACATTTGATGATACATTTGATCAAACCTTCATGTTTCACATTTAATAAAAAAAAATTTCAAAAGCCTTTAATTAAGAAACTAGCATTGGAGCACCAAAATGTTGGTGTCTCTTAACTAAGTCTTTTAATTAACTTTTAATACTTAAAAATCATCAAGAGACCCTAATGGGGTTGTAGGGATAATGATGCTTATAAATCCAATGCTTTTCGCCTAAGTAAGAATCAATTTCACAATGTGTGCGTACATATTATGCCGTTTTGGAAAAAATAAAATTAAACCCTTAAAATTGAGAGGTTGAGAAGAAATAGACAAGGCAAGCTGGAAAAGCTGCCACGTTCGAGAAATGGAGATTGACGTTGCAAAGGGGAAAAAGGAGCACACCATGTGCGACCCACAAGGATCTCTCGTTCCCACTAGATTCTTCTGTCTCTCCTCTTTTTTTTTTTGATCAACTGATTCTTCTGTCTCTCTAAAACTTCATTTCCATCACGAAAAGAAAATATTTACCATTCGAACACACACTCACTTTCACACACGCACATCCACGTATACTTTCATGAATGTGAATAGATTCCGTATCGATCGTTTTTTCAGTTGCCATTACGTATATACCAAAGTGTAAACGTACCCATCGATTTATAAAGATACCAACTACCAATTATAAAAAAATATATAATATATATAGTTTACATCGTTACCTATTTTCTTTAGTTATATTTTTTATACGAGATGAATTCCCCTAATTATATATATAAATTCCGTGGACCATAAGAAACCAAATTAAGAAATGCAACAAGCGTTAGGGTTCTCGTCGCTGAAAAGCTGCGGCGGGGGAACCCTTTCTATGACGTATGAAGGCTGATAATAATACATCATCCTCTTCATCCCTTCTTCTTCCCACCCACCCATCTCCTCCGCAGCCTCCATCTCTGCTCCGCCACCGTCCCCTTCCTTTTCATCTCCCGCCTCCTTCTCTCCTCCTGTTTCTGCGGCTTCCTCTCCGCCTTCACCGCTCTCCTCCTTCTTTTCTTCCTCGGCCTCAGGTTTTCCAGGTTCCGGGTCGGGTTGGGGTACGATCCGGGCCTGCTTTTTGGTCTGACGGTAGACGTAGTCAACAAGTTTCTCTTCGTCCATCGTCCCGGTCACTATCACTTTTCCGGTGGTGTGCTCCGTCACAGTTGTTTGGACCCCTTTAAGCAACAGTATTAGTCAGGCTAAATGAATTAAGTTGCACCAAATTGACAAAGTATACAAAAGAACCGTGCAATCCACGTATAAATTCCTAGGTTGGGAATTGATTTCAGTATATTGCATGTTTATTGCCCATTCATTAAAAATAATTAAGTATAGAAAGTATTTTGATCGTGTTAAAAAAAAAATACTATTTTGATCAATATAACCTTAGCTAATTTATTTTTCCATGTAACCATCCTACATAATTATATATTATTTTAGTTTACACTAAACAGGAGTATTTTTGTTTTGACTAGAACCAGTCTACATGCATGTACCTCTCATTTTGAGAATCTTCTTCTTTAGCTGGTCAGCACAAGCTTCACAGTGCATGTTGACGTTGAGCTCGACGGTGGCGAGACCGGAGACTTGAGAGGTTATGACCGGTGGCAGCGGTTCTCCCTCAGCCGCCGGAAGCGGTGAGAGGACTTTGGCCATTCTTTTAGTCTTCTTCTTGATTTTGTTGCACACTGCTTGCGGATCCAACACTCCTTTTATCGTCACTTGGTTCTCATTCATGTCCATCACCACTTCTTCCACACCTATGCAGTTTTCATATTCAATAATAAATAAATAATTTATTCATATAACTTATGGATTTACTACGATAATATTTAGGTACTCAAAGAATACAGATGTCTAGTTCCAAAACATGTTTTAAGCGGATGAATGATTATTTAGCCGACTCTAATAATTCTCTTTCTATTAATTTATTTGTACCTCTAATTTTTAGTATAGATCTTTGGATCTTCTTAGCACATCCTACACAATGCAAGTCGACGTATAGTATGAATGGTGGAGGCGGTGGTGGCGGCTGCGGGTCCTCCTCCACAGTTGGTTTTTCCTCCTCGGTCGCTGCTTGCTTCTCCACCGCCACATCTTTCTTCTCATCCTCCGCAGAGGCGGGCTCTGGGACGGCCTCTGGAGCAGAGACTGCCTCGTTTGCTTCCTAATAAGGAAAACATCAACGACCAATTAATAAGAAAAGGTTTTTCTTTTTTTTGCTAAAAGGTATTTTTGTTGCAAATTGGAATATTGTTGCAGCTTTAATTCTTACTGGTTTAACTTCTTCTCCCATTTTTAGAATCGCTAGTTGAGATGAAACTTGAAACGAGGAAGAGAGGGATATCTGTTATGAAGGATGAGTAGGGCGAGAGGGAGTATTTATATGAAAGACTATAATATAAAAAGACGAAGGAGGAATTCGAATTATTGATGAATAATGAAAGTTATAGTATAAGGTAGGAATTAACAGAACATAAAGCACAAGTGGTTGATTCCATAGCACATGGCAGAGAGCTAATCATCCAGCATATATAGACACACCCCTTCACTCTTGTACCTTATATATAGATTTATTCTCACCTTCCGTTATGTTTTTTTTTTAAAACAACCTTCTGTTATGTTTTATAACTTTTTTTTTTCACAAATTGGAATTAGATTAATGGTCCAAGGTCCAAACGTTACAGGGCCAAAGCCCACAAACCAAACATACAAACGAACGCTAAAGCTCATACCACACTTGGACCAAACATACAGCAAAGAAAAATGGGCCACAGCCCAATCCACAAAAACCTAAACTTCACCGACATCTCGGGAAGTCCTACCACGTGTCGCAATCCGCACCCCTTCGAACGCACGTGTCTCTCGATCCCTCCAAACCGACGATCGCCGCAGTTGCATGTTTTTTCCGGAGACCACGACCGGGACTCACCCGTCGCCGCAAATCCTCGGAGCCAAGCCATCTTAAGACCACCGGCGAGCTTTATCGGGATTCACCCGAGTTCTCGAACCGCATCAACGCAACCCACATCTACTTTAACACCGCTTCCAAACGCCGGAGAGCATCCATCATCGACGCGAGAGCTCCTCCAGAACAGAAGCCGAAACCCACAAACTAGTCACCAAAGAGAGAGATACCGGAGCATAAGAAGCCTCTTCTTACACACGCAACCTAAAACCGCTTGTTTTCCTTTAGATAGAAAAGACCAACAACGGAGAACTAGAGCCGACCGTCTACCAGGAGATCGGCGCGACGACGGAAGCTAAAAAATAAATCGAAGATTAGAAAAATGAAACTTAGCAAACAGAAACGCGAGCGGATAAGAAATCCGGACCGACGATGGCTGTGGAAGCCCACACCGTCGACCGGAAACGGTGGAAACAACGACGGACTTTTCTCTCTCTTTTCTCTCTACTACTTGACAATTCATTATGTTTTATAACTTTCTTACAAACAACTTTCTGATAATTATTTTTTTCATGGGAGAAAGGTATATTCTTGATAATTAGGAAAATAAAATAACCATGGGACAACAATTTTTGGCATCGAAAAGGACAATACTTTGCATCAGACTCACCGACTTTAGTGATTGCATTATATATTATTCCTTCATTTGTTTATATATAGGGAATTTCTTTAGAAATTCCTACTTTGAAGTCTATGTATATGTATATGTTCTAGGTTATAACTCAATGTTAGTTCGAGAAAAAGATAATTAGATGACGTGTCATCATCTCTACAACTCTAAACATTCTACTTTTTACTAATTTTTATTTACTAGGTGTTGTGTCCGCTCAAACGGGTTTACAATTATTAAATAAATATCATGATAACTTATTATTAATGATCTTTAAGTTTTTTTACAGAATATCAAATTATTTATGTATGAAATTTATTTATCAAAATATATATTCATTATTGCGTTAATTTTTTGAAAACTTTCATATATATAGTAGAAATATTTTTAACTATATATTTTTGCACCTAATTTTATTTATGATTGGAAGATATTCTTTTTAGATGATATATATATCTTTATTAAAGATATTCTTGGATAATAACAAAATATGTATATGAATTATCTTTTTATTTTTAAAAAGATTTTTATTATATCAATTTTAAATAGTTATCTGATTTCATAAATCTTAAATTTGTTTTAATGTTTGGATTTTATTATATTAAATCAAAATTACTAAATATTTTATAATTAGTCATTAATATATGTGTTACAAACTAAAAGATTATGATAACAAATTATTATTTTATTTCGTTTGAAAATTATGACATATTACTTATATTTTTTGAAAATTTCTTTGTACACATATTTATTATATAGAAATAAATCTTAAAAGTCACTTCATATTCTATTTTCAATTATATAAATTTAAGAATTTTATTTGATCAATATTTAGTTATATACTTTATGTTTTCAACTTTATATTTAAAAAAAATTCAGATAACAACACAACATACATATAGGAATTATGTTTATATTTTAAAATATTTTTAGATTTTGGATAAATCTTACTGTTATTAATTTTAATCAATTATCTAATCAAATAAATTAATTTTCGTTTTTATTTTAGCTTAATTATATATTTTTATTCACTAAAGGTACTATCGATATTAAACACTCTAATTTTTAACGTGGAAGTTCCGTTGCGAAAAATCACTTCGCAAATAATAGTATAGATAGATAGATAAAGAGAATATTAGTTGCATTATAGAGTTGAAAGCTTAATGAAAGTTTTATGTTTCTATCTTTGTTAAATTGGTGCTTATAAACCTTAGTTACTCGTTCGTATTCCTAAATTTAATAGAAGTTTCATGAAAACAATCAAGGGAGAACTTCTTATAAAATGTTAAAACATATCATTTACTCTCTTTTCTTTTGCTTAATTAATACATATTTGCATATATTGCTCAAATTACATAGCGAAACCAGTCAAAGGCAAATATTGATCATATGTGGTTTTCTATCTCCTACATTGGGTTCGGGAACAATAATTGAATCTAATTCCAGTGGTAGGTTACCTGTCAACTGCTAAGTAAATCAGACTATCAGAGTTTGCGATTGCATTCACTCATTCTGCATTTTAATGTCGGCACAAGGATAATTCTCTTTTATTAGAATAGAAACACTCTCTTTTAATCACCAGCTTTGGACTAGTGGTATTTAAAGGGAGATTCATCAATACGGTATCCGCAGTACAATTATCACTGGCTACTGAAAAATTAATATTTTGGCATCAACATCATCAGAGATAGGAAATGACACATAGATCAAAAATATAGACTTTAAACATGTGGATAGTGTCGATCCATCTTATAATAGAGGCCAAATATCCATGTATAATAAAAAAAACATTTTCTTGGATCCAATGTTTTAATAAATGAGTTTAAATATTCTTTTATAAAATAATTATGAAAATAATATTATATTACTATCTATGTTTTTAAACATGTAATTATCTGTTTGCCTATACTATAATTGACTAAAATTCAAATACTTTATGAAAAATCGACAATTTTTACACATTTAGCTGACTTCTACGTATTAACTTGAGATCTTGTTAGCCTAGACTTTGTCGTTTTATTTTTGCAGGTTTAGATACTATGAAATAATTTTAATCAACATATCAAATCAGTTAAATTATATAACTTATTTATGTATCATAACAATTCTTTTTTTTTGGGCAACTTATCATAACAATTCAATAATAACAATTTTATAAAAAATACATATATATATATAAACATTATACATTGAAATAAATACATTCTACTATACAATAAACATAATAATAAAAACGCATATATTATTTTAAATCACTAAATTTTTTAATAAATGATAAAATGTTTTTAATGTTTTAAGTTTTAATATATATATATATATGTATAATATTGTGTAACTTAATTAACATTATTATAATTATTTTATGTGGTTTATCATGTCTAAATAATCATAGAACAAAATTTAATTTTATATATATATTTCAAATCAAAATATAATTTAAAATTGATTTATATCAAAAATTGATTTAAAAATATATATACTTTAAATTTGATTTTTACTAAAATATTTTTCAATAGTCATTAAAAATATTTTCAATATATATAGTAAAAATGTAATACGAATCTCAATTTCAAACACTAAATTAAATTATGATTTTTATATTTCATATTAAGTTTTTAAAATTACAATACATGTATCCTTTTAGCTGGAATCTTATTAAAAATAAGAACATATTGGTTATATAATTATTTATATAATGATACATATAAATTATTATTAATTATAAAATTAATTATATGATGATACGTACTCCTATAAAAATGACTAATTATAGGATGACATATATATACTATATAATAGTAACATAAATAACTTGGTAAAAATTTGCTTTAGATATTCTCAATCATCTCTCTAGTTTTTTTCCTCTGTCTTCTCTCTAGATCCTCCACCGCCAAATCTCGCCGATGGCCGGTGGAGTGGACTCCATCAGTCACTGCCGGTCTGATCTCTTTCTTTTTTCTTTGTTTTCCGTTTTGCATGTATAGCGAGAGTGTTTTTCATTCCTTTTTTTCGTCGGCTTTTAGATTTAGTCCTCGGCGGTGCCTTTTAGTAGGGGACCGGCCGTCTTCGTCTCTGGGGAATAGCGGCTTCTTCAGCAGCGGCTCCGCCGGCTCTGACTCCGGAAGATGGTGACTTCTGCAGTACTGTTTCTTGCCGGCTCTGTTTGGAAGGGTTCGCTTTCGGGACCGTTTTCTTTTTTGGTTGGGAATTTTGTTTTGCTGTCTTTGCTGGTTTGGATGAGATCTTGGGAAGCCCGATGTATGCTCTCCGACAGAAAGACGACAGTTCGGAGGTGGAGTTTTCGCCAGCGGTGCTATGAGTGAACCGGATGAGATCTCTGATGAAGCTCTCCGATGGAAACAATCTGGCAATGCTGTTTGGGTGCGGTGGCTGTTCTCCGGCGTGCTCCGGCGAATCATTAGTCGATTCGTTTTTTTCCGGTGGAAGCATCGACCTTTGGATCACGGTACAGTGGTTAGTTCGGTGCGGCGTTTAACACGTGTAGACGGTTGAAGATGGACCTGGATTTTTTGCCTTCGGGTTGGGCTTTGGCCCGTTAAAGATGTCCTTCTTGTCGGGTTTTTTAGTTTGCTGTATTTGGGTTTTGTTGCCTTTGTTTGTTTCTCGGGTTTGACCTGGTTTGGACCGATCCTGTAATAATATCATTCTTTAGACGGAAAAAAAAAACATAAATAACTTGACAAAAAAAAGTAACATGAAAAACAAACAGTAATATATATTTTTTTTAAATACATCCGCGCGCGGACTATGAAATGGAATTGTCTGGAACGAAGAAAATTTCATCCTTTGAGAAGAAGCATCAAAATCCTTTAACAACAATTTCGGTTGGTTGTATTATCGATACTATTAACTATCTAATCAGTAGAAAAGTCACTAAATAAGGTGTTTTATATTATAATCATAAGAAAACTAGGGACCAATCAGATTTTGGGAATGGGTGCAGCGTGGGGTGCGCAAAAAATTCTGAAAAGGAATATTAAATAATATTTGTGGATTAAAATTTTGTAAGAACTTTTGGCATGGTGGAAAAGTATCAAAGGTAGAAACCGCTGCACACGTGGGATGATTTGATTAAATTTGGACAAATAAAAGATGATCTATATAATTGTTTGGCAGTTAAGACAGGTTTTGATCAATAGCTGATTACTTTTGATTATGCGACTATTGTTATTTCACGTCACGACTAATGTTATTTCACGTATTATTACTTTTGATGGAGCATTTATTTGAATATACGCAAAGTGGAACGTCCTGATGAACGAAATGTTGGAAACTCATCCTCTTATCACAGATGCAATTTGGTTTACCAATCTAAACCAATGAGTGTAAGTGTAACCAAAACCGGCCTGAAAAGGTCCAAACCGGCCTAAAAGTCTAAAGAGCCATAGATACCTATATATCAATATTTATTAATTTTTCTGCTAAAGTATAAATATCATTCAGAAATGTACTATTGAGATTTACAAAATGTATTAACAAACTACAAGATCTCTAGACTTTTGATCCACGGTAAAAATGATAAAAACATAGAATCAAAAGCAATCAAACCTAAAACTGCTATGCTTTGGAACGAAGAAAACAACAAATAACGATAAAATTCTTGACAAATCGGATGACATGTTAAACTGAGACAAACAACAATAGAGAAACTTGAAAAACCAGAACATGAGTCACACAATGCTAGCAAGAAGCTGATTCAAATGTTCGCTCGAACAAGTTGCTTCCCTTCATAGCCGAAAAATCAAACCCGCTCAAGAACCGCCCTTATAGTCCAAGTTGGGATAATGAACTGAACCTAAGTTCCAGTAAATGACAAGACAATACACCACAAATACTTAAATAGCGCTCAACTAAGCTCCACCGCGTTCGTCCTCTAAGCCGGTAAGAAAAAAGGACAGCATCACCACCTCCTAGGTTTTACTACATCCTCCATCCGCAAGGTGAGATCCAAACTCGAAGAATACGAAGAACTTCCACTATCCAAACTGATGAACCTATAACTCAAATCCAGACTAACAAGCAGCACCAAATCAACAACAAAGGAGAGACAAAAAGTTAAATTAATGCATCATTCAATAGTCAAACCGTCTAATCTTCACTTAATGGAGCAAAAGAGAAGTCGACATCTCATCAGTGACCGAGACCCGAGGTCTCAAGATTAGACAGTGCATGCCCACGTAACCCTTGAAGGAGATGGCCACAACAACATTTGGGGTCCCCGCCGTCAGGGTGTCTGGAGCAAGGAGAGGATACATCCGTACCAGCGATGTGAAGCTTCAACGACGGCACAATCGCTAGAGGTACACGCTGTGAAGACGTCACTACTCGACAAAATAAGATCCTCGCTTGAAGACGACAGCCAGAAACAGAAAAACTTCACCAGCAGACACCTATGCCTGAGAGGGATTTGGATGCGACGTGACCATTTTTTCATTTTTTAATAAATATATATATTATATGATCTTAAAGTATATTTAGTATAAATATAAATATTTTTAAAAATTTTGATATACAATAGAAATATAAGGTTAAGTATAAATATGTTTGGTTATCTTTGGATATTCATTCGGGATCAAATATCCAATCTCTCTTTATTCAATATATGTTCCTGTATTTTGCTATTTCGACTCGAATTTTGACTCAAGATTTTCGGATCAGATTCAGATACAAGTTCGGGTATCAGATAAGATACCAAGGTCTAATGTGCGCTATTTGATATTTTGCAGCCTTGAATAAATAGATGATAAATAGATGATCTATAACATAATATTAAGTGAACTTAAGTGTTGGATGGGCATAATTAGAACTTAAGTGATCCCATTTTTATTGTAACCACCACTAAGATAATGTGAATGCTATAAGGGAATGGTAGATGAAAGTGTGAAGAGAATTCACTCAGGTTCTTGATGCGTGTAGTTGAGCGGTTTGTAATCCATGTTTTCAAAGTAACTTCTGGATACTTATTCTATTGATTTTAAAAATAGGGATAATTATACTTTAAAAATCAGAACTGATCCAAAATACAAACATGGAATAATTTACTTTATGTATAAATTATTAAAAGATATATTATAGTGTTGGATATTCTTAATAGATGTTTATTAGAATTTACGTATACAACATTCTTAATAATTTAATCTATCTTTATATAGATTCTGATTTATCTAATTATATACATATATTCACAGTTTAAACATATATTTTATTTTTTTGTCTATTCACCAAAATTTCCGATAGGCTTAAAGCATAACACTATTTCTTAATATGATTATGTATAGTTTTTTTTTCGAAAACTAGCCAAAGAGAGGGGGAGTTCCGAGTAATGATTATGTATAGTTTCTTAACTAATATGAAATAGTGCTTGAATGTACCCATCAAATGTTGTATAATGGCATTCAAAATAAGAAAAGCCTTGGTCAGAAAATAATAAGAAAAGCCTTGATGCGAGATTATGATTTGAGGTCATCCAATTTTTTTTTCTTTTTTTTTTTTTTTTTTGTAACACCCAATTTTTTTTTCTACCTAGTAGTTTTTTTATATAAAAATATGTAAAAAACGTAAACAGTCCGGATGCATGTTTGCATGTGCCCAAACACCTGGAGCTGACTCAGCTTGTACAATAAACATGTATAACATGCTGCATGCCTACGTTTTTGGGGGTATCTATGTGTGCATCGTTTATCCAACTATAGTCTATAACACGTCGATCTGACTAACAAAAAACACTTTTATCTTCTTCTTTTTAACACCAAAAAAAAAAACTTTTATCCCCATATTTCTAATTTATTGGTGGGTTTGGCAAGTATTTCCATAAATTTATAGATTTATGAAAATTCTGAACAAAATTAGTTTACAGTAGTAGAATAGACATTATTTTTATTTGGTACTCGTGTTCGTGTTGTATATGTTTTGGAAGATGGTAGTGGTCGTTATCTTTCCTTTTTAAATATATTAAACTTTTAATTGGGAAAATAAGAGTAAATTCATAAGCATAACGTTTAAGCAGGATCTCGTCGTCCAAGTGTAATGGCCGGCATCTTAATGCTAACACATTCTAGATTCAATTCTCCTATTGTGGAAATGAAATCATATTATTCTGTTCATCAAAAGTGAGAATTTGTCTGTATGAATACTCGAAAAAGTACCTATCGTGAAATACACCTCCCGTCTAGAAATTAGTTCTGATTCAAATAGATTTAACTTAAGCCTTTTTTCAAACAAAAAAAAAAAAATAGATTTAACTTTAACCTTTTTTCTTGAAAACAAAAGATGGCAACGACTTTGGATCACATTACAATATTTCAGAGAGACAAAAATGGTCGTTATTAACAAGTAATAAGTGTGCACAAAAAGAATAATAAGTATTTTCAAATAAATTATATATTATATATATATAGTTTGGTTTAGACATTTGAAAATATGAATGACGTAGTATTTTTAAAAATTTTAATACAAAGTTTGGTTTATCTATTACTTATTTCAATTGCTATTAACTATAGTTTTCTTATTATTGTATTAAGTTACTAGTAACCTAAAAATTAAATATATGTAAATAATTTGAAATTAAGATATTTAAATAAAATACAGAAAGCATTAAAAATATAAAGAATTCACAATATATATATATATGTGTGTGTGTGTGTGTGTAGTTTTATAATGATATATACAGCTGTTATAAAAAAAATGATATATACAGTTCTAAATAATTTTCAAGTAGCGTGGATGGAGCAAATTAGAATTAAAATCCAAAACTCCTATAATCTCAAAAGAATTCAAAGATCAATTACTGAGTATATCAAAACCATATACATATCTCAATTTTATCTTGTGTCCACTTAAAAATTACATGAACTATTATTTTTTGCTTCAAACTAACTTTTGTCTAGAATTTTGGTAAGTTGGTTGAGATTATGACTAGACTAGCTAAATTTTTCTATATAATCTGAATTTGGAAAAATAAAAATCTGAATTTGGAAATAAATTTCTTACATACATTAATACATGCAAGTAATACTTAATTTCAAGTCCAAATAATTGAACCGACCGATTTGATAGTTTGATTTTCAGATTAGATATGCTTTTGACTAAATAATTTTTCTCTCAGTAATTGGTTAAGACTTTTTAGTCGAGATGTATTTGCAAAGAAAAACTCATTGTTGAATCGTTTGTTTAATTATCCCTAGATTTAGTCATATACTACACTGAATCAGAAACGTAGACAGACTCTCTAGTGTTTTTCTTGATTTATTTTCTATTAATGGTTTTATATAAAAATATGATTTATTAAAAACACTGTTGCTGATCGTTCTGGAAATAACATGAATTTCCTTTTATACCAACCGGCAATATGCGAAACTTTTTTTGGTCTAAATGTTAAAAAATATGCGACTTTAATCTGATTCAAAACTACATAAAGTCAAAAAATAAAAAGCCATATTGACTAAGCTTGTAATTAACTATATGCTATACTACTTTAATTTTTATGCTAGAATAAACAGTCTTTGGTTTTAACTTATGTTTTGAGATGTGCCATGTTAATGTTTTCTAGCATCGAGTCATTCATATCAACTATTGTATATCTATATTATTAAAATTAAAATACACAATAAAACTGTTTAGAAACTTGAATAGTAATCTTAATAAAGTTTGTTTGGATACACGGATAATAGTATTTATTAATTGTGTTTTCATATTTAATTTAGTTTAACAATTTAATTAATTATATTACTTTAATAATAATTTACATATTAATTATATTACCATAATAATGATAATGCATTTTTATCTATTAATTAATCAATATTAACTTTGTGCCAATTATAAAATCAAAAAATTTAAATAATTAGGTTTGCCATATGATTAAACATTTGGTTTAATTTATTTTACTAAAATATTTTTTTATTTTAGTTTCAATCGGTGGAAAATCACATACCCAAAACATAATTCAAAGATATGTTTTTGTGAATAAAATAATAACTTAAATCAAAATAATTAAAATGCGCTGTAAATTATTCACTCCATATAATTATTTAACTCTATTTCTATTTTGCCAAATATATTGAAAGAGTTTTTATTAGTTTATAAAATAAATTATATATGAATAATATCTATCTATTTAGGTACATGTTATTCTTTTCGGATATTGTTTTTTTGTATTGGAATCAAGTTCTGCTTGAATATTATAAACTTATGTGTAGATTTTGAGTTGGGTCATTCTAGATCTGGATGGATTCAGTTCTGATGTATAGGAACCCTAAAAATATCTAACTAACCAATGTATCTAAAACGGATTCGGATATTTGTAACAAAAATAACCATATAACCTTGATTCGATCCATATTTTTTGAATAATATTAATTATATTATGATACATCTAAAATATATAACAGTAATTGTAAAAATAAATATCGATGTATAAAAATGTACGAACTAATATCCGCGCGGATGCACGGATCAATCTACGTCGACTTTTTAGTCATTATAATCCGAATATTAAATGAGGTATAACATGATACGTGAATTCTAAAAATAGTTGGGATCAAGTTAGTTGGTGTTCGGTGCATCGCATGTGGCGACATGAGTCCAACTGCAATTGCGTTAAGATTCGAATGCAAATACTTTATATAGGTATATATTATTTAAAAGTTTATTGGAAGGAGTTGTTTGTATACTTGTATTTAAATACGACATTTATTTTAAACCCAAAAATCTACGTTACATCGATCTATTCTTTCATTGCCGTAAATTTGTGGTAATTACATTGGATAACAATGGACTAATTAGGGATCTAGTAAGAAATATATAAGCTGCATGATTAGTAAATAAAAACCATAGTTTCCCAATATAGATATAAAACAAAAATTCCGAAAACGATTTTATGTGGAGTTTTCATCAAAATATCAAAGAGATTTGTTTCTTAGTCAAAAAAAAAATATCAAAGAGATTTTAGTCACCGATCACTACTTTATATAATTCACAATTTCCAAAAGTGTACCTATCTTCTTAGTAGAAAAACGTTATTTCAAAAAAAAAAAACTTTAAGAAACGAAAAACATTTACCTATATTCTCAGTCATGTCGTGCATTTTCAACTTGTACCTAAGGTAGTTTAATTTTTAAATAATTCACTGAAAGAAACTTAAGTTTTTGATTTTTGTGTAGAAACGTGATATATTTTTCCGATGATCCGGTAGTGGAATATAACGCCCTGACGATGATTTGACAGACGAGTGTTAGAGATCCAAGTGTTCTGGTCAGAATGGATCCAAGTGTTATCGTCAATACTCCATAGTGATCATAAGAGCATCTTTATTGCAATATTTCATCACATCTTATGAAAATATAATAAAAGGAAAAAAGGAAAAATTAATGAGAGATGTGTTTTTTGGTTACTATGCAAAAAATGTTTTGGTGAATTTTGTATTTATTAAATAAAATGTTTGTGTACTTTAATTAATATGTTTGTTTCTTTTTATGTTTTTCATTTCTATGTTTCATTTTTTTCATAATAAGTTCAAATTGTATATTGGGTATCTTTTTATTTTTAAATAAAATTTAGTATTACTTTTTTATGTTTTCAATTTAAAAATTATTTTTAATGTTTTAAAAATTATTATATGTTTTAACATTATTAAATTATATAATTATTAAGATACAGTTCTATATCCTTCCACTTATCCCACTACTAATTATTACTAAACTTCATCTCTTATATTATTTTATTAATTTTTCACATCTAAGTTATATCTCCTCACTTATTCCATTAAGGATGCTCTAATGGATAAGTTAAAGAGTTCATTTTAGAAACAATTACACTCGGAACAGTTTCATGTTTTTTATAACACAATGAAACAGTTTTTGCTACTAGAACAGTTTCTTTTAACTAAACCATGCTATCTATTTCCTAACTAAATGAGTTAACTATAATTCTAAACTGACCACTACGGAATCTCTTGACATATCATGTGGCCATACGTGTTCCTAATCCTAGGTAATACTAGATTGCTTATCTATCTTATTAAAACAGAAACATTCTCTTGGACTTAACATTTATTTTGTAAGTTTTTAAATTAAATACACTTTTATACTTTATAGTTAAACCTACATTAAATAATTAATGTTCTTTTCTTTATACTATTATCAATGTTTCCAAACAATATACTTATTTCTTTATACTACTATCAATGTTTCCAAACGATATATTTTTTATACTACTAGCAATGTTTCCAAACAATACAATAATTAATCTTAGTTATTTTATATCTATCATTTTCTCTTTAAAATTTTGTAGAAACGTCATAATTTCATAAATTGCAAAATAATAAACTTTAGAATTTGGATTATAAGATTACAAATTATGAAACTATTATAATTTAAATCAAATTAGATTACATATCGGTCATCCAACAGTTCAATCGGTTAGTCTCGGATTTTAATGATTTTTTTTTTAATATGAATATTTTAAAAACCTAAATTGAATTGTCATATCTCCGGATTAACCGGTATAATCACAATCGGGTTGAATTAAAAAACACTGATTTAAATGCAAAAATATTCTAAATACACTCTTTAAATTTACCAAAATATTTGTTGTATTATTAGTGAAGTTTTTCATCGTAAAATATTCCGCGCTTCCAAACGCGGGTCAAAATCTAGTTGTCTTTATTGTTGCATCTCTAGCTAGGTCAAAAACCATGTAATAAAAATGAACTAGAATGCATAGGGTTTTCTAATTTTATTAAGAAATGTGAAATAAAATAAAAATTGTAGTTAATTTTAGTATTAAATATTATTATATTATGATATTAAATTGTGGTGAGAATTATATATTTCTTTTAACTTTATTCATTTTATAGTTTGAATATGTATTTTTTTATTACATATGTTCTAGTAAATGTTACTACTTCATAAATTTCGTTATATTTTTGTAAAAAAAACTAGCTTTTAAAACTTTACTTTTTAAGATATATCTTTTTATATCTGAATGCGAAAAAATGATAATGAAATTTTTGTATGTTGTTTAAATTTAGAGACATATTTTAAGAAAGATAAGCACAAATACAAAACAACAAAACAAATGATTATTAATATTAACAATGGTGTATAAACTGAAATAGTAATAGTCCATAAAATAAAAAGAATTGGTGTAGAAGTTAACAAACTTTTTAGTTTTGTAACTAATCAAGTATTTTTGATAGAAATTATTATATGACCTGGTGTTTAGTGATGATTATCTATATCTCTCGCTATAATTGATTTTGAACAGAAATACACCTACTTAACACATAAATTGTAGTAAAAATATTTCTTCATTCTATTGTTACAAAATCTTTGTAAAGAAAGAGTATATGGATTATCCATAAATATGGCTTGCATGTTTGTACATGTATAGACACTTTGAACATATGTTTGTTTCAATAGGATTTTTATAATATTATTTAGGAAAATAGGATTTAGATTCCTATTAATATCATAATACCTCTAAAATTAATCAGTTAATATGAATGAATAATAATAATAATAATAATAGTTGTTTTAATATTAAAAAATAAAAATAAAAAGAAATAGGTGGGAGAAAATATATTATGAGATATTTAGTGTAGATTTAGGAAAAATTTAATCGATTGTGATTTGACTATAATATATATCTATGTTATGTAAAACACTGTAGAGTGTGTGAGAAAATTTATTCTTCTGTAGATATAATATAATGTAAAAGGCAGAATAGACTACGACACATAAACATGAAAAGATAAATCGTAGAGTCATGGCTATAAATTGTAATCAAACTTAAATTAGACTAACGACATCTTGTTAGAATATAATCTAACAGATTTTAGCTTAGATAAAATATACAAAAATAAATGTTTGCGTTATATATATCTAAGATAGATATATGTATAAAACTTAATATTTGATTCCTAAACTAAATATATTGTCAGAATGAGTATTCTATCACCAGTTAGAACATGCAATAAATTATGATTCTACTATCTTATAAAGAATTTTAACATATAAATAGTCATATTTATATTTCCAATAATTTTTATATTTTAAGATTTGGTTTACTATTTCTCCTATTACAAAATGATAAAATACATCCAAAATGATCAAAAATATTAAAAGCTTTATATAGATAAATAAAAGTTGAGAATGCCAATTTTTTTAAGTTTTCCTTAATTTAGTTGATTAAGATACTAATGAATTGGTCCAAATATGCCCATTTTCTAATTTTTCCTTAATTTTGTTTGTTAAGATACTAATGAATTGGTCCAAATAGACATTTGTATACTAGGTTTCTGTAATGATTCTATTCTAATAGAATAGATAGAATAGATGAGAAGCTGTTGTTGAGTGAAAAAAGTTTCCAAAAGCTCAAGGCTCCCTCATACATGTAAAACATAACAACTATAAATTATGATCCATACAAGTTAAACTACTACCCTCCTAAACCGGTCTTTGTTAAGCTTAAACCAACGATAACAACAACAGCAACATCAACAAAAACAGATGCAGAACGAGGCCAAGTCCCATACATACAAACCACCCGCCCACTCAACCAGATAAAAAAAAAGAAAAAAAGAAAAGACCTTCCTTATTTTATAGAATTGACCAACAAGTCTAAGCTTCAGCCGAATTTTCCGGTTAGACTGCAAACCGAAATAGCAAACACAACCGCAACCACCCCCGCTTTGAAAAGCCCTCTGTATGAACCTCCCATAGCTGCAACCTTCTCGAATATGCTGCTCTTCCATCTCATGAAACTTCCACACCCCTTCGTTATAGTTTCCTCATCTGTATCCTTGACCTGCACGCATTTAATCACATTAAAAGTTAGAAAAAGAGTAAAAGTGTTCGTTCCACAACATATAAAGATTAAACCTCTTCTCACCTCTTGCTCGATACTGTTATGGTTAATCTGAAGACGCAGCCTTCTCGCCGCATTGCCCTGCATTGCAAACTGCTCAGCACCACCACCAGAGGCTTGCGCCCGTCGTGCCTTAATCTTGATTCCTGTTTCAGGCACGCCCTGCATTGCAAACTGCTCGGCACCACCACCAGGGGCTTGCGCCCGTCGTGCCCTAATCTTGATTCCTGTTTCAGACGCATTGCTACTTATCTTGTTGTTGCTTGTGTTGACAAGACTACGCGGCTCATATGTAATCTGTTCTGGCGTCGGCTGCACTACTACATGTTTCTGCTCTGGAAACTCGTAAGGAAACTCAAGAACCGAATCCAAGAGCTCAAACATAGATTGGTCGGTCTCGTTTGAAGCGTACTGAGTCTGAACATGAGCCCCATTCTGGTTACTGAACAGCTCGGTTACTCCGGATTGAAAACCGTTGAAAGAGGATCCAAGCTCAGATTGCAACGGAGAGAAAATATCGTAATCCGAAGTCTCCAACTCCAAATATGAGGTCCAATCGATATTGTCAAGCTGCTGATCAAAAAACAAAGTTCATAAGTTTACAATCCAGCTGTATCTATTTCTCCCACATCGGAAAGTTGAAGTAGATTTTAAGTAATATATAAGAGAAATGGATCAATCTTAACATACATCGGAGGTTGTAACCTCAGGAGCAGAGATTTCACTCTGACACTCGCCAGAGACTGCAAGAGAAGATTCCGCGACATCAGAAGAAGGCTTTGTCTCTTCGGTTTTAGGGAAAGCCAGAGAAACCTCAGACACTTCAGTTGGAGATGAGACTGCTGGTTCGACTTCACATGACTTTACAGCATCTTCTGGAAGCACAACATCTTGTTTTTTAAACAATTTGCATATGACAAATGGGTTCTGCAAAAACCAAAGAACCAAACCACAATCAGACAAAAGATTGAAACACACAAGTAATAATGTCATTCTGTACCTGGCCAGGATTAGTTCCATCAAGATCCTTCTCGGTTGCGCGATACTCGTGCATAATCCAACAGGTTCTTGTACCTTTAGGAGCACGACCTTTGTAGAACACAAGAGTCCTCTTAACGCCTATGATCTTCTTGCTGTTGCCTGATTTGACCATCCGGTCTTTCCCAGTCGCCTTCCAGTATCCAGCAACGGTGGCTCGATTCATCCTGCCCCCGCTCGGATACTTCCGGTCAAGCGGACAGAAGAAGAGCCACTCTGAGTCTGTTGTCTTCACCACAGACAAATCTGCAAACATCATCAAAGTGATCGCTTAATAGATGTGAATCAGAAAAGCTCACAAGTAACAATTAGATCGATCTGAGAATCTAAAGAAGAAGATACCAGGTAGATCCCATGGTTCCATTTTGCAGATATCGATGGCACGGATCACTCTGACGTCGTCATCACGGCCGTTGATCTTTTGACGGAGGTAGTAACGGACTAACTCCTCGTCCGTTGGACTGAATCTGAAACCCACCGGTAGTGAGTCAAGCGATAACACTTCCATAAGTCTTGATTCTCACCAGGTACGACTTTGAGGAGTTTCGAGCTCAAAGGAAGTGTATCAGAGATCCGATTCAAAAGTGTATCGAGAAGGAAAGAGAAACAGATTCCAGAATTTTACAAAAAAGAGAGAGAAAAAAAGAAGACTCGATAAGATTTTGGTAAAGTGAAGAAGATGAGAAGATGTGACACGATTTTGGTTCAGACAAGAGAGATAACGAAAAGCGATGAAAAAGCAGCGCGTGGAAATTGTTTGGTATTTATACACGCGCCACTTTCCAAGAAACAACAGAACCCCACGTTCGTTACGCGTAAGGGAAAATATGCAATTATCTGTTTTACCCCTAAAGCTGAGGATGAAAGTATCACAGGGCCACGGGGGTACATGAGTAAAGTTTGAGTGTGTCGGAAAGAGAGGTGTCAGCTAGCGAATCATAAGTTGACACGTAGATTGAGTAAAGGAAGCTTCGTTTAAGTTTTGTCCCAAGTTCCACGGCTCGACAGGTTTGGACAAGTAGCACATAACTGCAAATATGAAAATATATATGGGCCAGAGAGTGAGCCAATCTTACTCTAGACTTTATTTTGTAAGCCCAACCAATGTGAACCCAATTTTCTAAATACAAAAAAAAAAATATCATAAAGTTCCATAGTAGTTAGATTTTCAACTGGAAAGTAAACAAGGTCAACATCTCTTACAGTTCAGAAGACTAGCAATATTTTAAAACTACAGAAAATACATCGGTTGAAAATGCTAAAGAACAGTGACAGAGAAAACAACTTTTCAACCACAGGAAAATCTTCTTAAATAGTTGCAAAACCCCTTAAAGAAGAGATATTGACACGGACGTGGGGTGAACACCTGAAAAAGGTGGATGAGACAGTAGCTGTTCCACCAGAGAAGGTTGAGGTGGTTGCTAACGAAGCTAACGCACCAGAGAATATTGCGGTGGATGCACGAGAAAACGTAGTGCATGCAACTGAACTAGTTGTGAAACAGAAAGGAGGTGAACCTCTTGTGGCTGTTTGATTTAAAAATCAATATATACAATACTAAAAGGAGAATAAGATCAATAGATAGTGTGTCCACGTCAGATAGAAAAATCGTCCAATAGGGAAGTCGTTTTTTGCCACGTCAGACGTCGAGTTACATTTCTTTTTGTGGGCTTCTCTCTTTCATCTGAGCCTTTCATCTTCGTCTTCGTCGTTTCTTCTTCTCTAACCGATCGACGAACAATCCAATCTCTTCTCCACGTTTTCATGCAATCAATCCTCCGTTTCTTACATTTATGGCCTCCTTTAACCTTCCTCCCTCTGGATGTGTATATAAATCTATACTTCCGTGTTTGATCTCCGTTAAAATTGGTGATTTTCTCTCTAAAACCTATTGCGATGAATCCTGACGGCAAATCCAACGTTTCCGGCGATTCTATTCCGACGAAAGAAAACGGCAAAGCCTCTGTCTCCTCACCCGTTCAGATCAATCGTCTCGGAGATTCCGGAGGAGACTCCATCGTGTCGACCAAAGTTACCGGTCAAACCGGTGTCTCCTCAACTGGTGTCTCTTCCGCTCCTCGGGTTAAGCCAAACGTCAAGACGGTTTCCCCTCCGCCAAAGGTGACGACGTCAGCTCCGGTGGATCCTCTGCAAATCCGATAGAAGCAAATCCAAAGACCTGTGTCTCATCCGCCATTCAAGATTTTGTATGTGCCAAAGAAATGGAAGCCTCCTCGACAATGTGTTGTTTCAAGTTTCCGAACACCGCGACGCCTATGGCGGTAATTTATGAACTATTATGTTTGTAGCGATTAAGATTTGTGATAGTGTGAATACATATAGTGATAAGATGATGGATCGTTGATCATCTACCATGGTCTTGATATTAGGGTTTGCTGTTTTTAACCACATAGTTTCTCTGTTGGTGGAATCAGGAGTTAATATCAATGTCTGGAACTACCATGGACAGGTGATAGCGCTCTTGATTCTGGAAACAGACGGCTATCATGCAAGCTTGCCAAAATCACTGGGAAGTCATTTTGATTCCCACTTTTTTGTGCTAATGTAAGCATTTGATAAACTCTTATTCTCACAGATTGACACAGTGATTGTATTTGATTATTTGGGTCGATAGATTCACAGATCAGATAACCTAAGCAGCTCTGCATCTCGCTGCTCGAAATATTTTGATAGTGTTTCGAAAGAGTTAATGATTATGGCTTCAGTAGACATGATTAGCTGAAGATGTCTTTCAACCATGAAGTGATAAACAGAGCATTAGATGGAGAAACAGACACAAAGAGACAGTGCAGTTGCTCTTGAATTTGGGAGCTTCAGTTGCTCAAGTCACTGTGGAAGATGGAACCACAATATATCTTAAAGGTTATTATCATATTACATGCTGAGATTTTTAAGAGAGAAACTTAACTCTAGCTTATTGTTTCCCTTTGTCTCTCTCTGGTTTTGTATTTAACAACTTTCCCTTCTGCAGTTGTTCACGACGCCAAAAACACAATCTCGAGAAACACAGAGGATAAGGCAGGGCAAGAGGCTGGGTATTGATATCGACGGGATCTGATCCTGTAGAAGCTGTCGTAGAGAGACCACACAGACGATGGATGCTGCTACCACCCTTGACTTGAAATAGCGTGAGAAGTTTTGATCCATGTTTTGCATTCTGCTTCAGACAGCTTCTAGGTTTGTTTGGCTCTGAAGTTTAGATATGTTTAGCTAAATAGGATAGGACACTCATTAAATCTCCAGAGAACTTAGTTAAGTCACAAGTGTATAGTCATCAGCTTATAAATCCTTAGGAGTAGCATATTCAGGATTTTTTTGAATTGCTACTTTATTTCTGTTTGGAATCATTTTCTTCGCAGATATGAACATTGTGTATGGAACAGAGTACTTCACATGTCTCTGGTTTCCTGAAGATGGTGAACCCAAAGGTGAATACACAGCGAGAATCTCCACTCCCGGTGCTGTTACATCCAGCTGCATTTCAATCAACCTTTTGTCTCTCACATCCATATTTGTAAATAAAAATCGAACAAAGATAAAACATAAAACAGTATGACAGTCACCTTAAGAAGGTCAACAGCGATGGGGTTTGGACCACGAGAAGAGAAGGAAGCAACTTTAGGAGCTTTCTGATTAAAGACCTCAGTTTTTAGAACAGTGCCTTGCGCGAACCTCAAGATAACAAACGTAGATATATCAGCAGGACAAAAAAAAATTTCTGAGCAGATGTTAAATGCATGAAACAAAGAGAGTTGTTACTTTGTGGAGTTAACGTAAGAAACAAGAAACTCAAATTCATTTGGTGACAGAGCAGAGAGGGGAAAAGGGCAAATGGTGGCATAGTTTTTGTAGTCTTTAATTATGGTTGCAACAGCTTCAACTGAACTGAGTATCCGCTCACCAATATTTGGCTCTAGACCGAGACATTCTCCAAATATATATGGAGTTTTTGTTTTTATTTTTGGTTTTTTATGTATGAAACAACTTTATACGTATATTTTCATCAACAATTTTTTAATATGTATACTAAATTTTGACCTACGCTTCAAAATGCAGATTTATTTTTACAACTACAAAATATTTTTCATATGAATTTATATATAAGATATTGTATAGATGTAGACACATTTATTAGAAACCAAATAAACAAAACTAAAACTGAACCGAATTCATAAATAACCAAACATATTATATATCTCTAGAACCAAAAAAAATACAAAAACTGAACCAGAACCAAACTACGAACCAAATGTTTATATACCTACAAATATTAACTATATTTAATTTATAAATAACCATATATTAAAAATATTATTTATTAACCAAATACTTTTTATCCTAAAATTTTAAAATTATCCAAAACTGAATTGGAACCAAATCGTGAACCGATTTTCATATCTCTATACATATTAATTTAATTTCTAAGTAACCAAATATAATAAAATAATATTTATTAAATACTATTTATTAATCAAATTACCCGAAAATTTGTCAATTCAATACTTCAAAATGGTAACTAATCTAAATAAAAAATTTGAGGGGAAAGATCATTTGATATCAATAAAATAACAGAAATTAACCAATATATAAAAAGCAAAAAAAATATACAAACATAAATCGCGCGTAGCGCGATTCAAAAATCTAGTATATTTAACTTCTTTTTTTTCTTGTTTATGGACTCCTTTTTGATGCGTCAAAAGTTGTTTTATGGACTTGTATTTGATTTCTTGCTACTTTTTTATTTATTTATTTTATTTCTTGCTACTTAACCGTGGAACGTCGGCAAAATTCCAAGTAGTTTGATAACGACGTAGTATTTATTCTAATATAAAAATCTAAGTAATTGATAACAACCGGCCTACCCGACCTTTGTATTTTATTCTTTTTAACACTTTATGGGGAATCAGAAGAAGAGTCTAAACTTTGGAATTTCTTTCAACAATGTTCCCCAAATTTGGGTCCAAGTTTTGGCATCTTGTGGTTAATTGTTTATGACTTGCGAGTCAAACGCTGCATAAATTTAGGATTTGATTTGTTCACCACAAACTTCTTACAAAATCACATTTATATATAAACGTTTGTAATGGCATGTAGATTATAGAAACCAGTTGGTAGTCTTCAAAATCGCTCTACAACATAAGCGTAACGTTTATACTGACGAAGGTTGTAAGAAAGAAACTTTTGACTCGCTAGAGCATTAACAGCACGATGGTGGAGTAGAAAATTTCATTAAGTTGAATTCAAATGGACAAAGAGATCTGGAAACGAGGTTGCTGACAAATTAGCAAAGATGGAGTTCACAAACGGAGGTTTCTTTGAATCTTATTATTGTGTTCCTAGATCTAAAACTACTCTTTTACATAACGATTATGTAAACTCAGTTCATATCTAATGCAATTAGTTGAAGAAAAAATATAATACTGTCGGCATACATTAAATTTTAAGTAGATCTCAACATTTCTCAATAACTTCGTATGTTCGTGTCTCTAGCATATACTATTGGTTTGGCTATTTAGATCCTAGCACTTGGCATTTCCTATTTATGAAAAAAAGCTTTGAAGGAGATCTCAAACCATTAGTGTGTTTGACCAGAAAAACAAATAAAATGTGGCGTCATAGTACTAATGTCAGTATAGATGATTTTATATGATATATACATTAACTATACCAGTATTGGGAATATGCTTCCGGAAAAGAAAAGAAAAATTCATACGCAACAATTTACCAAATTGGAAATTTTACGGTTGATTAAATATATATCTCACATTACAGAATCTTGGAGATAATAACGTTTTATTCACTAAACAACAGAATAACTCGCTGACATGGTTCAACAACCATTGAACCTGAATCGATACAACTTATGAAACCAATATGTTAAGAAAGATATCTCAACTAATTACTACACATTGTCAGCTAAGCTTCTAATCTCAGTCTCCTCCGCGTCCGCGACCCCAACGCTACAATCCATCGAGTCGAATGTTAAATCAAGAAAGTACAACAAAGAAACAAGAACGCAGCAAGTTATGAGCATTGGGATGGGACCAAAGATCCATAAAAACAAAGGCGATGAGAAGTAGAACGCTCTTAGTCCTAACGACCAGAAGTAGCTGCCACGGTTAACAGTTGCAGCCACATAGTCTTGGTTTATCATAAGACTACCGCGACCATGACCACCCGCAGAAACAGCCATGAGCTTTTTGAAAGGGACATTGATGAGAATGCTTGCATGGCTGTAGTAGCGGATTGATTGGACGTTGAGAAGAAACGCCACTAAGAAGCAAACGAGGATTGAGAAAAACTTGATCGAGAAGGCTCGGTCGCTTTTGTCTCCAAACACAAACCAGACCGACCGTTCTCCTGTACCGCTAGTCATTAGGACAGCGATTAGTGAACATAACATTATCGCGGTTGATGCCAATAGAGTTGACGCCATTATGTTGTTTCTTAGCGTTTGAACCGCTAGAACGCCGTTCTTTGATGAATCCTGTTCTCATTTGTTGAAACATAGATCAGTTGCAATCGAGTTGTACAAGAAAACTAAACCCAAAAAGAGGAAAGTTATTGGTGGAGGAAACAAAATTGTATTTTGTTTTTTACATTTTTCTAAAAGAGTAAAAACATTAGCATCCTTTTTATTCCCATTAAATGCAAAGCATCTATTCACTGTCATTAGCTTTCACATTTGAGGACATCTATTGAGGAATTTTTTCAGAATCTACAGATACGTAAAGAACTTTTATCTATTGTATATTTTATGTTATAAGAAAAAAAAATCTCTCAACAAAAATAATAAACAGTTAGATTCTGTTTCAATATACAAGAAAATTGTTAATTGGTAAAAAAAATAAAAAATAATTGTCAATTGGTTAGGCGCATGCATGATGGATGATACACACACATATAAACATGCACAGATTCTCAACGTCTTATCATCCAACACAAAAGGAACTGAAAACGTTGGCAATATTTTCTTTACCACGAAAATCTCTATACATGCATATACACTTATCATTTATCTTATCTTTTTCAAATTGACTAACATTCATCGCTATATGTAAACAGTAAACACTATATGCAATTTATATATGAGTTACACATCTACATCTGTAACGATGTGTATCGATGAGTACTGGATTCTCCTTAGTAATCTCCAACCACCAAATAAAATCAAAGATCCGAGAAGAATCTTTTCATTTATCGGGGGAAATGTTCATCGACTCATGCAGATAAACATGGACAGATCTAAGGCTATGACAAAAAAAAATTAAATCATCTAAATTTTTATGACATAGCAAATAATATTCTTAAATAATCAAGAAAAAGGAAAAGACCTCCATCATGGCTTGGACCCAGAGGCGGCGGTTAAAGGCGTTGAGGCCAACGACGGTGGAAGATGGACGGTGAATGATGCGGTGGAGAAGCCAGAGATGATAGAAAACCATCAAACCCATCCCTAGTGGCACCAATATGTAATCCAAATACTCAAGCTTCATTTTTCTTAGATCAATGAGATTGATCTAAGTTCACAGAAGAAATTAATAATAAAAGAAAATGAAGGCAGAGCGAAGAGAGATTAAGAGAATCAAAGTGGAGTACGGGTCTTATGTGGACCGTTGCGTATCTAATGCGCTTATGTTTATCTCTCTCTTTGTTTCGTTATGTACTTCCCGGATTCTCAGCCGTTTCCTCTCTCACTCTTACCTCCTTTTATAGATTTGAACCTTTATGTATACACGCGTGTATTAGTGTATATGTATATACATACGCACACCTCCACTTGTAAACAACGAACCCTAGCTGTCAGGTTTTGACCGTGTTTTGCCAATGTTTTTAATTATTACCCAAACATACATTTAAAATTATGAAAAATAAACTAATACACGTTTCAACTAATTGAATTTATTCTTTAACCAACAAATAAATGGATTGATGTTCACTATTTGACGTGTATTGAATCCCAAAATGCTTAGACTATATTTGAAGGGCATTTAAATATCAAGAAAAGGAATCTGTAACTTAAAATGCAATTAAGAACACATTCCTTGATAATCATTTAAGCTTTCAAATTGACATTTGAAATCAGCGGGAGATATCAATGAATTAACAAGAAAACAAATGTTTTTTTTGTTAACTCAGGAGTAAGATCCCAGATACAAACAGATCCACATTAATCTCTTGGAGGTGCGTGATCTACAGATAAAGTCACACACTAAATTTTTTAAACAGGTCGAAAGCAAAGATACATATCCGTGTGGATATCCAAAAATATCATGCAGTAGTTCCTTTGAGTAGAATTTGAACTCGCAATATGAATGTAGTAAAGAGTCGGTCTTTTACCATTGTATCATGGACATATATATAAAAAAAAAGAAACGGACGCAAATATGTAAACAATTGTATTTCAACAACTACAACTATCAAAAAAAAAAAAAAAAAACAACTACAACTATCACTCGACCGAAAACTTTTTCCAACAACTCACAACTCAGAAGCGTGCAAAAATATTACGGATTCAAATTTATTAATGTGTGTTTGTGAAATGTAGGGTAACTAAAATTAAAAATAAAATAAAGTGAAAGCAGCAAATTGATGTCGCTCTTAATTGAAAATGAGGAAAATATGAATTTTGAGGAGTGGAAAAAACTTTCAGAGCATAAAGGCCCACTAAAGATCCATGGTGACGCCTGTCTTTACTTCACAGCTGATTTGGCACTGGTATATTCCTTTGATGCTTCCCACTTCTTTTTTGTTTTCGGTATGAATGCTTCCTCACTTTACAACAACAACTCAATTACAGAATTCAAAATATTTTAATAATGGGTGTGATAAAAATTTATCGCGGCATAGTAAGATTCGGAAAATTCCAGAAGCATCATTCATGGTCCTAATCTTTAATGCAAGCACAGTAGCCGTAACTCGTTTACACTTAGCAGGATGGAAAATAAATATTGTAATCAGCATTATGATTATTTTATTTTTCCTAAATAGCGACTCAACAAGCATCATAGTTTACGTTTACGTTGTGGTACAACTTGCTAGAGAGTAGATCCGTTTATTTGTCACTTGCATGTTCTTTCCACAACAACTACCACCAAGTCCTTAGTCCTATGGGGAGAGGTTTGAGAGTTCAGAAAATATTAAGTTTCGCATTAAATTGGAGCCAGTCACATGTTGTCGTCACCACCAACTAAAAGCCTATCGTTGACTTCTTAGTTCAGAGAATTTAATCAGTCTGTTTAGTTTCAAGTCTAGTATTTGTATCTGTCTCGAACAAAGCATCCGTATTCCGTACCTATATATTTTCACGTTGGTTTATCTTATCTTGGATCAGGTTAACACGTGGTGGTCGTATTCATAAACTTCCAACAAGAAGAGTATAGGGCTACGTGCTTATTATTTACACCTCATAACTAAAACAAGGTTTTTTTTTTTTGAACTGAGTAACTAAAACAAGATTCATCGTACTCTTTTCATTTTTTTTTTTGTTAAAAGTACTCTTTTCATTTTAGACAAATTTAGTTGTCATTTTAGAATTTTGCATACAAATTAAAAGTGAGCTAAATATTTAAGTTTGCGCTTGTTTGACCCAGAGCCGGCTTAGTAGGGAGGACGGTCAGTGCAACCGCCCCAGGACCCCGCTCCTAATCCAATAATTTTAGGGGTTTTGGTTGTTTTCATTAGCATATTTGATCACAAAAATTACTGGTTAAATATGTTATATATATTCTGATGTTCGTGAGTCTAAAAGGCGAAGAAGTAAACATACTAAAAATAACGATTTTTTCTGTCAACACTAAGAAATTAACTAGCTATAGGGGTCTTAAACAAATATTTGTCCAAGGGCCCATGAATGTTTTAAGCCGGTCCTGGTTTGACCATTCTAATTATATATCTATTGTTTATCTTAGCTCAGTTAGAAGCAAAAAACAAAAATAGAAAATTTATATTAAAATTATAAAATAACACTTATTTGTAACAAAATTTCTATATACGATAATTAATTTAAAACATAATTTATGTTTTACGATTTGAATTGTGAAATTCTACGAAAATGCATGGCACGGCTAATCAATTCTTTTTTAGATAAAAATCTTAAATTTTATTATCCGAAAAGTACATAGAAGATATAAAAGTAGAAAATTCAAAATTGAAAATAAACAGAAACTAAACCTAAGACTCAATCTAAACTTCACAAGGACATACTACAAGCTGAATATCTATCTAAAAGATACATTTCAGTCAGAGCAAACACTTGCCACAAAATAGAAATCGCAGTAAAACCGAAGACTGAATCCGGTAGAACTTGATAGTACCCGATGATCAGTCCTTAAAATTTGATTCCTAAGAACAGCTTGCGATAAACTTCATAATCTGCAGCCATCATGAAAAGAGGAACACTCGAGCAATCCACCCGCTTAAACAGAGACAAGCATTCATTTGGAGAGATTGAACTCCTCCATAGAACAAACGGGATGCAAGAAGACAATGATTGAACCAAGACCTTCTAAACCTGCAAAAAATAGAGGAAAATAGTCTATCTAGAGGACTAACTGGTCATCCAAGCACTGGGATAACCAGGCTTTAGCACCGCACATAACAACGACTGAACCAACCTAAGCTTTATGACGACCCCCTGACCCCAAATAGAGGACATGTTCTATTATTACGAATAATTTCTATTTAAATTCTAATAAACCCGGTTAAAAATCAAATGTGTGCAACTAATCCAAAAATCCAATAATGGTTGACATGATAAAACCTAGACTAATCTGATGATATTTATATGTTTTTATTAGATTTTTAATATATTTTTAATAATACATAAATTTGAATAAACTATTTGATATGCTATTCCTAAATTTTGATAAAATTTTACTCTGTCATTTATAAGAAATCAAGGGAACATGAAAGAAAATAACCAAATTTATTGACATAATTTAATATTACTTTTTCATTATTGATGATCTATTATAATTTTGTCCTGTTTTAGATTTAAAATTTAATTTTATACTAATATTTATTTATTTATTTTTAGCCAAAATCCTAATTTGGTAGATAAATTAATCAAATAATTTGTATTTCATAATTTTGAAAGATTTTTTTTATTATATTGGTAAATAAAACATAAAACCAGTTGAAACCCATTACAAATAGATCTCAAACCTCTTTAAGTCATTCCATTGATTTTATAGATTTGTTATAGATTGTAAACGGTTATATATTTGAAACTTTGATAGAACATCTCCAGAAAAACACTCTATTTTGAAGTTTGCAAAACTTCATATTTGAAGTTTTAAGTTAGTTTTCTCCAAAAATAAAATTTCAAACTTAACTTCAAAATAATTTATATTTTATGTTATGGTTCTTATATCTATGATACTTAATTTAAATTCATAAAGCTTTATAAATAAATAGCACATATATAAAAATATTATAGAAATATTAATTAACAAAATGATACAATATTTTACATAGAAATATTAAATTACAAGTAAATTACTACATATTCTGTAAATTAGTATATTTGTTAAATTTCTTTTCTAATATTGCTGTTATCTAAATCTAGTTTTGAAAAAATGAACTTATTTTAAAGATTTTATTTAATTTAATTTTATTTGTAGAAATTAAAATTATAAAATCAAATTTGAAATATTTATGAGTTATAAAATTTTGAAGGATTAAAAAGATTAAAGAACAAAATATTTGAGAATTATAAATATAATATATAAATGTAAAGACCAAAATGCAATGAAAAATATAAAACTTAAAATTTAAAGTTTTGAATAATAATATTATATATTTGAAGTTTCACTACTCAAACTTCAAATTTGAAAATTTGAAGTTTTTTTTTTTGAATAACAAAAAAATTCATATTTGAAATTATATAATGTTTTTTTGGAGATTCTTTTATAGGTTTGTTCATTTACCTCAAACCTGTTCTCACATTAAAGGTTTGGAGCTCTGTTATAGATTTTACGATGGGGGCTTTGCTATATATTGTCACTAGGGCTGGCCCGCCCTACGGGCGGGATGTAAATTTAAAAGTAATTTAAATAGTTGGTGTAAATATTTAATATAAATTTTTATTATTTAAAAATATACATATTAGCTAAATTTTGTACATATTATTGTATTTGAAGATTAAATAAACCATACTATCTGGAAATTTTAGTTATGATATATTAACATATTTTTTCTTGTTAAAAGGTTTCAAAAAGTTTATTTTGTTAAATAATTTACGTTTTAATTATAAAATATTCTAGAGTTTGGCCTGTCCTACGGGCGAGTTAGTAATTGAAAGATTACATATTATTTTATCAATTTTACTGAGTATTTTGAAATGATTAGTTTACTATTTTTAATAATTTCACAATTTGTTTTTCAATTCAAATCTATATTCGCTAACTCTAAGTGTATATGTGTATATTTATTTTTTTCTAGATATATTTTTAAGGAATGATACTTTGTATCGGTGTATTAATAAGCAATTTTATAACCAATAATTTTAGCCTGGCTCATTTAACAAATAATCAAATAATGTAATTGTACCCTGGTAGTTATATTTGATGTGGTTTGTATTAGTTACCAATCAGTGTTTTGAAAATCCGATCCGGACTCGCGGTTGAACCGGTAAATCTTGTCTGAGTTTTGTGAAAAACCCAAAATTTAAAACCCAATAAAACCCGTTAAAACAACTAAAACCTAAAACTTGGTTACCGGTTGAACCACTGGTTAAACCAATAGATAACTTTTATTTTTTTTAGTTTTTAGTTATGTTTTCAAAATCTATTTTGTATTATTTTTATTTAAGAAATTAGGTTTTTCAGTTTTGTTGTCGGTAATTTATTAATGATGTTTTACTTTTGGTATGTTTTGAATGTGAAGTTTAATTTTATTATTCACATTAGTTATATAAATATTCACATATTATGAATTTGAATTTGTTTTGAAATATTACTCTCATCAGAATTATATATACATGTATTTATATTTTTTGTATTTTGTCTTTAGTCTTAGGTTTGGATTTGCAAATGATAGATAGATGTTTATAAAAATATCCTTTTTTGTTTCGAAAAGGTTTGATTGAGGGGTGATTATATATGATGAGATTTATTATGTTTGATGAAACAATTTTTATTTTACGGTATAAATCTTTTGACTTTTTTATTGTTTATTTTATTTTAGAAAAGGTTTACTATATGTTTATTATTTTTTAAAATCTGTTATATGTTTTTTGAAGGAAAAACCCTGTTATTGTTATAGCTATGTATTTTTAATACTGTGACTACAATTGTTTTAGTTATTGATTTATATTTTAAAAGTAAATAAAAATGTGAATAAATAACACATTCAGATAATGTGGAAGCTGCGTTGTAAAATCTGGTATTATTATTATTATTATTTTGCTAAAATATGTTAATACCATTGAAAAATGAAATCGGAAACTACAAATGCAAGAACATATTCTAATTGAACTCCATGGCAAAAATAAAGAAAAAATAGGAAGCCAGTACAAAACAGAGCAGTTCTCAAGAGATTAGCTTATCCAAACAGATAATAAGTTATGAAATTGCCGTATATGCCTTCTTCCCAAAATGATGTCACGCACTTCTCGATCGATGACTCTAAACAAACTTATCACCGTTATTGACTGCTGGTTGTGAAGAATGTTGTTGCGTTGATGCCATAGATGAAAAATCGCAGCTTGAGCCGCCACTCCTCAGCGTTCTAGGAGCAGCTGCTGAGCCCTGCCTCAGCGATGATAAGAGCTCTGCCCGTGGAGAAAATAGATTGCGAACTGGATCAAGGCGTAAGAGGAACAGTTTCCAGACCTCCCTGCTGTAGCAAAACATGCCAGTGTCAAGGCATAAGAGGGTCATTTGCCACAGCACACAGACATCAAAGAGTGATTATGTTTAAAATAAGTATAATAGAAGATCAAGTACCTGAGATTCCATCACTGAGGAAATTAAAATGAGCATATCAGCGACTGTTGTTAATAATAAAATGAAATTCAGCATTATTGCATACTATAAGTTTGAAGGGAGACACGATAAAAGTCATGTACGTACACAAATAAATATGTATCCTACCATTTTTGATACAATTGAACATTTTTGAAGAGTGGTTTGCTATAAGTACATATGTTTATATGACAACACTATTAGTACATATATTTATATGATAACAAAACTTAACGTTGTTCTTTTAGAAACACAATCTTAATATTGTTCCTTTAATTTCGGAACTAAATATCCATTTTTTTAAAAACCCTCATCACAACTTAATTTCAAATGGGTTTATGCTCTGTTAATCTCATAATCTTCAGAAAAGATGTAAAACCACATTTCAAAAAAGAACATGTAAAATCACTGTTGCAACTACCGTGGCTAGTGACCACCAATAGCCCGTTGCTTGATCATGTACCACCGTTCCCTACGCAAACAATATCGAGAATCAAAGTAGCTATTGCAACCCAAGAGTAAATATTCACTAAAATTTCAAAGCAGATTTGATTACTTTATACCTGCAAGAAACTTCTCAGCTGCACCATTGGCAAAAGGGAAGAGATCAAATCATTTCAAACAACATCAAACACTAATGGCAGTCCAAACTAACATAAAAGTAACAGTTACTTGTGGATACCAAAACAAATCTTTTGTTTTAATTTGTAACATAAAGGCAAAATAAGAAAGAAATTTTAAATTTTTTTATTTATACTGAAGAAATACAAAAGAAAAGGCTTCGTCACTATCAACTGTAGTTTCTGGATTATTGGGATCAAATAATAAATACAAAAAAACATAAAAACTGATTATCTTGTCTACACTTGTGGGTGGAGACTTGGTTGCAGAACTTGTTGATCCAAGCATAAAGCTTCCTCCTATTCTAGCTCCATCATTGGAGTTAGATCTTCCATCACTTTACTTGACCACCTTCTTCTCCTCTGGTTTATTAGACATAAAAATTTCTTGCAGCAAGCAATCCAATGCATTCCACGCCTTTGAAGATATTACAACAAAACAATAACCCGATTAAGTAAAACCAATGAAATTAGAAAAACAGTTCGGATGGTTAAAAAGATTGATTTGGTTTACCTTTTGTCTCCAACCAGAAGATAATGTTCCGGTTTCCCTTTAGCCTTCTTCTTCTGCTTGTTTAGACCAATTTATGAAGTAACAAAATTACCTTAGAACCTGATACATCATATAATCATAAAGATATTTAGTTTTATTCTTGATTCAAATAGAGTTTTTGTCAAAAACTTATCAATTTACTTACTGTTTTGTGATGGTTTCATTGAATCCTTCAACACTTTCTCACTGGACTTCTGAGCTAATTTTCCATTGAACCAAAATAATTCTATTCCTCTTTTTGACAAAAGGAATCTCGAGAAGATCCCAAAACAAAGTATATTGGCTTAAAGACAATGCTCTTCTCCCCAGTAAGGCCGTACCAGACATCTTGATATCCTCTAAACATTTGGGCAGCACTGAAACCGTTGAAGACTCTTTCCATTTATTTACAATATCAAAACGGAATAACCACTCTGTTGGGCATAGCTGAGATTTGTCTTCTTTAGTAATATCCTGCAGATTTCTTAAAACTATCATACAATAAGCTATTTTTAAAAACAAAAACATTGTTGAAAACTAAAATCAATGATATTTGACTCAAATGGTATATATAACATATGAGCTTTACCTGTCCCCACTACAGACTCTCGTCTTAATATACTAAGCAGCCTTTATCTTAGTACAGTACCATCAATGAATTTCCCCATATGTATCTTCATACCTTCTCTGAAGCAGAGCATTAGTAATTCTTTTATACGTGGCAATCTCTTGACTGTAATACAGAAACCGCAACCAAAGCTCTTCTTATCGCCAAGACCATTTACAGAGACAAACCCAGTTTGTAAAGACTTTGACTTTAAATCATCATCTGCATTTGTTTGAGCCATTGTCAGATTAAAAAGACAGAAGAGCTTAACAAAATGAAGAAGCAAACATATGACTAAGATCACAGACTAATTAAGACCACAGACTAATTAAGACCACATTACTTCTCAATCTTAGAGGAAAAAAACTTGAGTTTGTTTTTAAAATCGCCGGAGCTACCTTGGCTTCAAGGAGAAGCGTATTGACGTCCATAACGATTTAAGAAGAAACCCAAACGAATCGATTGAGTGCAGCCACTAACCGTTCATGTTTCCCTTTGTCAAGGAGAGGAAATCAACGCAGCAACCTGACCTCAACTGGGAGGAACATTTACCACATTTTAAATCAGAAAGAAGAACTTTGGAGATCGCCAATTATGAGAAAATAAGTCTACTTTGTTGGTTCAACAGATCGAGAAGATGATTTTGAGAGGAGGAAGGCTAACCTTTTTATATTAGCAGCAACACCGCCTCTTAGAAGAGAAGCTCACATTCAAGGCCAGATTGTGGTGGATGGAGTTAAGAAAATGTTTAATGAAACGAATCTGTAATCGTGAACGTTTTGGTTGAATAAAAAGAAGATCAGACGACGGCGAAGAACAAAGAGCGGAGATGAACATTGTTCTGTTAGGGTTGACTGTGACACGTGTCACACTCTCAGACTTCGAGTTTATGACCTGTAATCCTAGGTGGCAAGCCTTGGAGTGAGAGAACTCTATTTTATATAAATAGATTCCACTTATTACGAATACTAAACTTAAGTTGTAACTGCATTTGGTAAAAGAAAAAAACAAAGGAATAATTCACATCAAAAATTCATTTCCTATTATTCAGTTGAAATTCATTACGAATATACAATTGTTTTGTTAGATTTCATGTTAGTAAATGATTTTGTTTTAATAATATTAAATACTGATATAAAATCTTATGTTTTGGCAAAATGTACAAAATTCCATTTTTTTACTTTTGATTTGGTTATATATCATCAATATATCTTATTATTGTACGAAAATCAACAAATTCAATTTTTTTTACTTTTGATCTGGTTATACACAAATATAATCACTTTCCTGCATCTCAATAATCAATATAATTAATTCAGAATCATCACTAATATTTATATACCTTGCCATTGGACCCATTTTAATATGCTAACCATCATTAATTTATCTATCTTACGGAAATCAATATTCTCTCTGTTTCTAAAAAATAGATATTTTAGAATTTTTACATATATTAAGAAAACTCATTAAATTTTGATTGTGAGTGCATTGTTTTATGTGAATAACAATTTTCTATAACTTTTACCCAATAGAAATTCAATAAACACTATTAATTTTTTTGAAACTTAAAATTTTTCATTAAACCAAACATTGAAAATGTAAAAAAACTATATTTTTGAAACAATTTTTTTTCAGAACATCCATCATTTAGGAACGGAGGAATAGTACTATTTTACGTATAACTGTAAATCAGTTTTAGTTTTCACAGGAATAATGCTAAAGTGGTGAAACCCATGTCTGTCACCTACCCATGGTTTGATAACGAATCTATCTGTATACTACTTAATCTAGTTTAATCTAATTAATTAACATATGTCACATGTAACAAATAACTTCAAATCACCAAAACCAAATTTATATTTGACAAAAACATGGATATTAATGTTTTCTATAATTTGATGTTGTACATGATATCAAAAGCTTCTTCAATCTGATATTTAAACATATAAAAATTCTAAAGTTATAAATTGTCTACTTCAAATTTTTAAAATTCTCAAGTTATAAATTGTCTACTTCAAAATAAAACCAGTAAGAAAAAATAAATAAATGAAATATTCTATTTTGATTCTCAAATAATTATATTTCTACTAAATTGTAATATAATTTTATTATATTAAAAATCTAATATTTTAAATCAATATATGAATAATTTTACAATGACTATGATTTTTACAGTACAATATTGTATTTTAAATGTAAAAAAAGTCTCAAGTTAAATCTATTCGATTAAAACAAGAACATGATATATTAATAAAAGTTATGTCAAACTATGTATTTTATTTATTAAAAAAATTATTTAATCAAATTAAATTAGTATTAAATACAAATATAATTACAAAAAACTCAAATATAAAAATTAAATTTAAAAAATTAAAACAAAAAGTATATCCGTCCTTCTAAAAAACGGATCATTAACTATTTAAACGGAGAAAATGAGTCAAACAACACACTGAGTCAAATAGAAAAATAGGTGAAAATGTGGTGAAAATTAGGTGAGAGAGGAGAATTTAAGACTATATAATAAATAACCACTAGATCGCTAACACGTGACTTGATTCTCATTCTCTTTCGTGATAAGACAAACTAGAAATGAAATAAATATCGACGAATTAAGTTAAGTACATGTTTAATCACTAAACAAATACTAACAAAACAAAATCAATATAGATGAATTAGTTAAGTTATACATGAATAAATAATATTAAAACGAGGGAAATAGAAGTGGCGGGACCCGTTTATTAACGGAGTTAAAACGATCATTATCCGTTAGAAGACAGTGTGAGAGAGAGAGAGTCTAATCTATAAATATCTTCCCTTCCTCTCCTTCTTCTTGTTCCCTCACTTTGCTCTTCCTCATTGCTCTCGATTCGAAAAAAGGGTTCGTTGACGCGTCTTATCATTCTCCAGGTATGTATCTCTCCTCTCTCTCTCTATTCCAGGTATCTTCTCTGTGTATATCTGCTTTCAATCATTAGAAATTTCTTCATCCTTCCGTCGGATCTGGTAGCTACAGCTGCTTGCACCTACAATTTGATTTGATTTTTCAGTTTTTAATTATCTAATGTGAATTATTTCAAATCCGGATGTTGATTCGCATGAAACAATGATAAATTACTCCATGATCCATTGGCTAGTCGTTGTGTCCCGAATTCAAATCTTCTTTGCAACGAATTGTTTTTTTTTTTTTAAATTAGAATTTCTACAAGCTGCTCGGGCCGAGATTATGGGCCCTATGGGCCTATGATTAAAGAGGATTTGATTAGCTAAATGTGGAGTGATCTATCTACGCAGAGTATAAACGTTGTGTGGAGCATTTCAGATTCATCAAAGAGAAGAAGAAGAAGAAGAAGAAGAAGAAGAAGAAGATGGAGGTATTTGGAAAATCTCCCGTGGTCACCTCTGCGAACGTTATTTACTTGTCTGCGATTCTAGGTCGCGGAGACAGCGACGACCACCAGTCTCACAAATGCGACTGGAAATGCGAGAACGAAAACGTTTGCGGGAACATGTACCGCTGCAAGCTAACGGGACTGACTCACGTCTGCGACTACAACTGTGACCAGAGGATCCTCTACGATAACCACACCTCTCTGTGCCGCGCCAGCGGCAGGGTTTTCCCTCTTTCTCCCGTTGAGGAGCAGGCGGTTAGAGGTGTGAGGAGGAAGCTTGACAGCAACGAGACCGTTACTGAGGCGGGTTGTTGTTCGTTTAAGCGTCGTAGGCGTGGTGGTGATGTCCAGCTCCAGGCTTCTCCTTTTGAGAGGTCTTTCGCTGCTGTGAGTCCGATATGTAGTACTAGCCCCGCAGGAGACGGGATGGATCTGAGTTAGGTCCTTGTGATCATCTCCTCATGAGACCTGAGAGGCTCTTTTTATCTCACCTAGTATAACTTACTTTTATCTTTATTTTGGATAACTATGGACAAGACTTAAGAGACATTTGTGCTATTACTCTAGCAGGGAGGGTCTAGGCATCCTTCCCTGCCTGAAAGAGAGCTTTATCTTTATTATTGTTGAACTTTATGTAGTAGTACTTATGTAGGAGAGACTTTATTATTATTATTCTATTGCTCTATTCTGGATCTTACTGCTTTCCTATTTAGGTGATGTAGAATAATGAACTTTGCTTCTTCTTGGTGATGCATGATATCTCTTCTTGTGTGAATTTAGTTTTTTTTTTCTTGGTGATTGTACACGATATTTATTTAGGCAGGGCATTGGTCATTGGTGGTTTTTGTAAGTGTGATGCGACAGGATTTTTCCATTTTGCTAACGATGCAGCATAGGTTCTTCAGGATAAAGGATCGTTTCTGGTTTCTTTATCCTGTTGAATAACCTCTTAATCATTTCTAATTGATACCTAATTCTAACGATTTCTTTGTTGTATTAATAACTTCCGTTTCCTTGATTGATTAGTGCTTTGAGGTTCTGAATGTGTTTTATGTTTGTGCAGGTTTTCCAATATTGAATATTCAGGGAGTTTAGTTATGATTCATTTATGTATATTGATATGATTGCTATGTTTCTTTAATAAAGGGGTAGTCTAACTGTTGGAAGTTTCAAACCTTGCTTTGCAGGTTCTATTGTGTTTGTGCTCAGTAGGCAACAACACGGTTGGTTTAATTCACGGACTACATAAGCTGAAGCTCCTTAACTATGAGAGAAAGGAAGGATATAAGAAGGTACTACCCAGCGAGGGTGGATGTGGTTGTGGCCAACTGCGTGCTAAACTATCAGCTATCATGGTAATTATGTGATATGACGTTTATCGATTTTGTCAAGCTTTTTGTTATAACATTTACTTGTGAGCTGTGATGCTGTACCACTACCTGCGTTGCTCTTGATTCTCAAGTTTCTTATCCTCTACCATGTAACGTTTTCCCACTTCTCTCAGGTGTAGACTGCATCTGAGTTTGTGATATTTGTTCAATTTTTATGACCATTGACCAGGTACTAATCTCTTTACAATGTAAAGTTTCGGATAAAGTTCATGGAATATGGGCGCTTACGTTACTTCCACCTAAAACACAGTCTTGGTAAGTAATCACCTACTCTGAATGATGATCTGAATTTGACTCAATAATAAGAAAAACCGTGTAGTCATCATATAAAATGCGAATTTCTATATGTTGCTTCGATTTGTTTTTTCTTTTCTTTCTTAAGTTATTTTTATTCTAATTTTAAGCGATCAGAAAGGTAGATGATGTAGGCTTTCGTTGGTTTGATGTAGAGCCTAGATTTTCTGGGACCGCGGAAGATTCTGTTCCAAAGAAGTTGGCAAAGTATCAAATGTTGACTCGACCGCTACGATAAGATATGGTAAGGGAATATTTCTCCTTTTAGCTAATGATGATGATAACAATCACTACTTCACTATTTATTTAACTTTCCATCTTGTTTAGAGTTAAGAGAAACGAAATAATTTTGTACTTTTGTCTCTGTAGATCGTAAAAGTTTATGATTTTTCAGTATCATATTTATAAGATTTAGAATCGAGAATGCAAATTTGGTTTAATAGTTTTCCTTTTATAATTTAATATTTGTGGTTAGTATTTGTTTAATATTGGTTACTTTTCGAACTCATTTGTCAAGGAACTAGAATCTGAATTGAACATGGCGTAGATTCTTTGAATCTTTTCATAGAGGTTTCATACTAGTTCTATTATATTTCTTAAGAATAATATAATAATTCGGATGAAAAAGAGGTTGGGCAAGTAAGGCAAAGAATTGCCTTGTCGGAGAGGCCAGTGTCCTAAGAGTAATGCTAAACCTTAAGTCCTCGTCTTGCGGCTTGAAGCTTTCTAAAGCAACTTCACCGCCTCAACATTGAATCCTTATTGTATTTGTTTTAAACCCTGGTCTAGAGACCCCTCCCAGCCAAAACCATATTTCTGAAATCTTAAACTTTAGTACGATAATGGGAAGATCACCAATGGTTCCCATGGCTGTTTTTGTCTATGTTTCTCTACTGTTCTCTATTTCTTATTCCTCGTTCGTCATCACGAATAACTGTCCCTTTACTATTTGGCCCGGTACTCTTTCAGGCTCTGGCACCCAACCACTACCCACCACGGGTTTCAGGCTTGATGTGGGACACTCTGTTAAGATTCCCTCGGTTCTAGGCTGGTCAGGTCGGATATGGGCTAGGACCGGCTGCAACTTTGATGCTAACGGCGCGGGGAAATGTAAGACTGGTGACTGTGGTGGGAAGCTGGAGTGTGCTGGTAATGGTGCTGCTCCTCCTACATCACTTTTCGAGATTACGCTCGGTCACGGTTCTAGTGACAAAGATTTCTACGATGTTAGTCTCGTTGATGGGTATAACCTCCCCATAGTTGCTATCCCAACAGGTGGTGGCCTAGTTGGAGCTTGTAATGCTACAGGTTGTGTTGCCGATATCAACGTTAGCTGTCCAAAGGAGCTTCAAGTGATGGGAGAGGAAGAGCAAGAAAGAGGAGGAGGAGTTGTCGCTTGCAAGAGCGCTTGTGAAGCCTTTGGATTAGATCAGTACTGTTGCAGCGGTCAGTTTGCTAACCCAAACACGTGCCGGCCGTCCTCATACTCTACCATCTTCAAGAGAGCTTGTCCTAGGGCTTATAGCTATGCCTTTGATGATGGAAGCAGTACTTTCACTTGCAAGGCTTCTGAATATGCCATTATCTTCTGCCCTGGCAGGTATGTAAAAAATCAGTTATCCTTCACTTTTCAATTTGTAACAATGCTCTCTATAGGTTCTGATCGAACATATAACTTCTTGTTCCAGGGTAAAAAGACCAAGCAGCCAAAACTCGGATCCCCCTAGCCAGCCTCAGACTCCATACGGACAACCTGTGGCTCCTCCGACCCAGAATCCATACGGTCAACCAACGACTCCCCCGACTCAGAATCAGTATGGTCAACCATTGGCTCCACCAACTCAGAATCCGTATGGTCAACCTATGGCTCCACCAACTCAGAATCAGAACCCGCCTGGACCAAACCAGAATCCAATGACTCCACCTCAGAATCAAAATGGGAATGGGCAGTTTGTGATGCCTCCTCCCAGTGTAAACCAAGCTCCAAATGACCAGTTTATGAATCCGCCAATGGAGGATGAGAGTCAAAGAGCTGAAACTGGGAGGGTTGCCAAGAGCCCATCCTCGTCTGACGTTCTTCGACCTTACCCTGTCTTACTTCTTCTTGGCCTCGGTCTAACTGCTTTGAGGCAATCGTGTGCGACTTGAATCATCACTATTTTTTTTTTATGAGAACCGGAAGGAATTAAAAATGTCATGTTCAATGTCTTCCCCGAGATTCTGAACTTTATTCATCAAAGTCCTTTTTATTACCTTGAATTGTCTGAATAGGCTTCACAACTCATATATGTAAAACTTGTCTATTTCATGTATATAGTTTTGTCTCAACTGAATAAAGAAAATTACAAGTTAAAAAAAAAACAAATAAAGGGATAAATCAAAATCATAACTCATTTCTTGGGTTTTGTTTTCTTAGGAGCAGAGCTTCTAGCCTTCTTTGCTGGTTGCTGCTTCTCTTTGGTTGGTCTTCCTCTCTTTTTCCCTACTACCTGCAAACATTCCACAAAAACATCCTTTACTATCGGCCAACAATATAAGTGATTTCACGAGGAATCCTTAGTTTTGCTAACGTACATTTTCGCCTTTAGCTTTGGCTTTGCCTTTGCCATTTGCGTTGGTTACCTCCGCTGCACTTCCACTTTGATCAGCTGGCTTTGAAGCCGTCTTGCCGTTTTTGTTAGATTCATCGTCTGAATCGAACGAGAATCCCTCCAGAGTGCCTATAATATAGGTCATAAATTTAGCTGGAGAAGTAGGCATTTGCGTACCACAATAGTGCTACAAGAAAACAAGGTAGTAATAATGTCATTTCACTCAAAATCGAAACAGAAAACGAGCTGACCTTCCATCATTGTTTCTGCTTCATATACATTAGATTGTGGCGTTAGCTGTATGAAATCATTCATAATAGCTTCAATCTGACAAGGAAACGTATGATCCAAAAATTAGGTTGTTACTCCAATCTATGTTTTAGTTCCCAAGAAGTTTACAGCTTCAGGAAAAAGATCTATGCGTTGCAACAAGAAAGCACAAGAGAAATATTACTAACCTTTGCCTCTGACTGGCCAACGTTAACCTGAAATGCAAGGTTTCAGGTGTGAGTAATTGCATGTAACTATTGCCCTTAGAAGATGAAAATAAGGTACAAGGAAAACCAAAAAACCGTACAATGCAAAACGTTCTGGATGGAACGATTGTTGATTTGTATATGGTTCCTGAAACATGAAATGATAAGTGTTAGTAAAGAGACTCCAGCCATGAACTGATTCTTTGAAGTGTAGTACGTAAGATAACCAGTTCTGTTATACTCAGTAGGCATAGCTGATTTTCTATCAAATGTTTTGCAAGGAAAAAAACACAGAACCATTTTTAAACATCAGAAGAAGCGTAAAGAATGATTGGGGGACATGCCTTTCAAGTCCAAGTACACGTCCTCGGTTGTGTCTGACACAACCACACGCCCAACAGCCCCCATGTCTCCACTCAAATCTATAGAATCCCCTTCACATTCAACGAGTACCTGTAAAATTAGTTCAATGCTTTTTTTTAACAGATGTGCTTTATCTACAACTACACTATAATATGGATGAAGTTTGTCTTCCCGTAATATAAGTGTTACCAGCCACCATAGCAAAGATAAATAAACATAGAGTGTAAAGCCATGTGCAAAGAAACATATTTGTATTACCTTTGTGCGATTCACCTTCTCAGAAAGTACCAAAGGCAACCTTGAACTTGAGCCCTGCAATTTATAAATCTGGTCAGAAGGAAGAAACAACGACAGTGGTCCTAGCAAAAGATTCTTACAGAAGAAGGCTTGACATTCTTATCCTTTTTTACTTCTTCGGCTACTGTTGCATCTGTATCTTTATCTGCATGATAGAGGGACCGTCAAAATACTTTAGAATAATCCTAAGTCACAAAGGCTTGGTTGAAATTATACCTTCAGTTTTCAAAATTTCTTGTGCACTGTCTTCTTTCTTGGGTGACTGGCGGTCACTATTTGCCTTTTTCTTCGGAGATTTTTTCTTTTGAGCCTTCTTAACCGCAGGTTCTCCCTCTTTAGGTTGAATAACAATATCCTCATCCTTTACAGTTGCCATAGTCACTTGCTGACTCACTGGTTCACTAGATGGTGGTTCAGAATCAGATGAGACAAACCATACATAATCATCTCCTTCCTGATAAAGAAAAGGAAAAGATACACAGTAACATGTCAGCTTCATCCCAAACTAAGAATTAGCAAGACTAAGGCAGGTAGAGAACAACAGAACGACTGCCACCTAATCTCATCATAATTCATGCAGCTGGGAGGCTTCCATAGAGGAGTGTTGATAACTAAGAAATCACTATCTCAAAAGAATAGTATTCTATCTATCAAACAGATGCATGCAAAGAAGAAACGCTCGAATCACACTAACTTCGAAGCACAGAAGTTTCTTACTTTAGCGTCCTTCTGCTTGCTAGAGTTCTCTTCACCGTCAACTTCATTTCCACTCTCCTTCTCTGCAAATTGTTCAGATAGTCAAAAACATGCATTCAAGAGCTCAACATTCAGAACATAAGTCCCCAGAAATCAGAAACTGATAGTCTCTCTTAAGAAAGAAATGCTTCTTAATACCTTCAAGGTCAAGACTAGCATCTACTTTCTTCTTCCTCCTAGAGAACACCTGCTCGATACTCACTTGCTTAGTCACCAACTTCGTTTTGGAATCCTTCTTAGACAGAGACTCCGAGGACTCTTTGTCCAGAATAGTAACGACGGCATCACCGTCACCAGTCACAGGAAGAGACGAAATGGTTTCAGATTCCCTGCAAGGACTATCATCTGAAGAAGATAGTGATAACAATGAAGTGGTGGTGGGTGCCTGCACACACACACACACAAACAAAGAACAAAGCTTCCACCTTTCAATCCTGTTTCTGTAATAAAGCAAACCCATTTTAACAAAAAACTAGAATTCGGATTGAATCGAATAAGTTTAAACCTGGAAAGATCGAAGCCAATCGGGAGATCCCTCTCTGGAGCTGCTGCTCATAATTCACTTCCTTCAGAGCTCAAGTTTTCACCAATTCGTGCTTCTTCCGACTTCAAGGTCTACTCAATTGAAACAATCAGCTCGTGGATACATGCATTATCAAAACCCTAAAAGAGATCTTAAGAAACCATAGATTCGATGAAATCGAAGCTCACCTTAAGAAGAAGAAGAAGAAGAAGAAGAAGAAGAGGACGAATTTGAAAAGTTTCGATTCTACGGACGCTGAAATACGGAGATGAGATCTAGATTGACGGAGGGAAGGGAGGAAGGAAGCGGAAGTTTCCGCCGCCGGCGAGATTGAAGTGTGTGAAAGACGCGGGAAGATTGGCCACAAACCGCTTGTTCCGGTTTCTTAGTGTTTGTACAAGGCCCAATTATGGATATGAATAATGAGCCCAAGTAGATCTTAACACGTAAATAAAAAGTTTTGCATTTATAAAGATTGGTCCCCAACATGTCTAAATATCACCATATTTTGTTTAATCAAACAAAAAAAGGATGTTCATGTGCATGTGACATGCTACGGTTAATATATTGCTTGATATAATTTAGTGTATGATTTCATAAAAAAAAAGTATGGTATCTAAATTTTTCAAAATTTGATAACTTAAACAAATAAAATAAAACTGAAATAGTTAAATCAAATCAAAAGAAATAAGAGTATAAAATATACATTGATAATTTATCTTCGTAAACCTTTGAAATTAAAATATAAAAATAATATTTTTAAAAATTAATTAAAATTTTATTTCAAAATAAAAATATTATATTTAAAATTATTATATTAACCTATGGCGCATGAAAAGGCCCAGTTAGGTCTAAAAACCCAAAATAGATCTTAAATGGACCACGAACATAAAAAGCCCGACTCGATCTTAAAGGCTCAACAACAACAAACACATCTTACCAGAAACGGAGACGGCATTGTAAAAACGAGGTAAGATAAGAAGACAGAGTGAGACGAAGAGAACAAGAAAAGTGTGAGAGAAGCAGAAGAAGATGGGGAAAGACGTAGTAGTAGAGAAGAAGAAGCGTGGAGACGGAGAAACAATGGCGGTGATGAGCCTCCAGGAGAATCCAATCCAGCAGCTTCAGGTCAAGTTCAAAGAGGCGGAGACGGGTTTCAAGGCGTGGCTGTCTAAACAGAAGCTGCCCGTTGAAGCCGCCGTCGTCACCGCCATGGGAGGCGTCCAGGGAGCTTTCATCGGTGGTCTCATGGGTACTCTCTCCCCTGAGATGCCTCCTCAGACTGGCGTGGACCCTCAGGCCATGGCGTCGTTGCAGCAAACTCAGGTCCTTTGAAACCCTCGCAAAAACCCTAACTTTGATTGGATTTTTTTATTGATTCGTTTTCACCATTTATTGCTTTGCTGTGTTGTTAGGCTCTTGTGGGTGGGCCCTTGGTCCAAGCTCGGAACTTTGCGGCTATTACTGGTGTTAATGCTGGTATAGCTTGCGTTATGAAGCGGATTAGAGGCAAAGAGGATCTTGAGTCTGCGTAAGTTTTGATTTTTAGTTTTTTTATCCCTGAAAGTTTGCAGCTTTAGCTTTTGATAAGCTTTTGTATAGTGTAACGATTAGTATCTGCATCTAGTGTTAATGTTGGGTTAATCTTTTTAATATATAGTTGGAGACAAGTTACATGTCGTAATCATCATTTATTGCATTCTCTCTCTCTCTGAATCAGCTCTCATTGGTTTTGACCTCTTGTGTGAAATATCTGATGGTTAAAGAAATCTCAGTGGTTTACTTGTTTTGTTGTATTGTTGTGTGCAGTGTGGTTGCGGCGTTTGGATCTGGAGTCGCATATTCTCTGGTGAGCGCAGGGTTACAGGGACAGCCAATGAATGCAATCACCACTGCTGCTGGTTTCTCTCTTTTTCAAGGAATTTTTTTCAAGGTGAGTTATGATCATATATATAGGGAGGAGACTGTACTGTTCTTGAAATTAGGCAGGTGCTTCATTAAACATGTGTTTCTTTTTTTTCTGTCTTGTTCAGTTAGGGGAAAGGTTCTCTAAACCAAGCGTTGAAGATCCTTACGATGCTCGGGCGAGATCTATGCTGCTGAAACTGGGTCTAGAGAAGTATGAGAAGAACTTCAAGAAGGGTTTGTTGGCAGATCCCACTTTGCCATTGCTCACTGATAGGTAACTTAGCTCTTCAACTTTTCATTTTCTTTATCAACTAAAACTGATCTCTGTCTGTGTGTGTGTGACCAGTGCGCTTAAAGACGTGAGCATCCCACCGGGACCAAGGCTACTGATACTAGATCACATCCAGAGGTTTGACTCTAATAACTTTTAGCTCTGTTTTCAGATACATGAATCTGTGAGATCACTGAATTTGTGGTGGTTTTGTTGGTACGTTTAGGGACCCTGAGCTGAAGGGTAAACGAGGAAACCGTGGTTGAGACTTGAGAAAGAGCATCTTTGTATGTTTGGCATAATCTTTGTATGGTTTCGTTATCAAGTATCTCAAGCACAATTAGTTTCTTGTACGGTGGTATTATTATTTTTATTATTATACTATTATTGGCTCATGTTGCTAGCAATAAACTTGTAATATCTTCTTATGAACTATGATTACAGATTACTTCGATTACCAATTTATGATTTTTATTTTAGTCAAAAGACTCAAAACCCATAAACTTGTATCTCTTATTACTTCATCCAAATCATTTTAGGGATTTAATATTGTGAAAAGGTACATCTTCAAATTAATATCTGATGAATTTCAAGTGTTACAAGAATATGTGATTTAAAAGTTTACTTGAGAAACCTTGTGTATCTTCCTTAGCCAAAGTTTAGACCAAATTTTCTATCTACATTTTTTAAAAACACCTTAAGTATATCAAATGTAAGAATTCACATTCTATCTGAATTTAAATTGACAATCAAAACTCCTAACTATGCAATTATTTAGTTATCCAATTTAACAGAAATTTAAAACATGAATTTGAACAAACTTATTGATGGGTTTTATGGCCCATTGGTTGGTTTGGTTAGGTTTATTCCTATAGTACAAGTAACCATGTACCTTACACTAAATTATCTTAAAAGAACATGTCAATTTAAGTTTAGTAACCATGTGCGACGCCTTTTTATATGCACAAGGACATGAACTACGCGTACTGTTGAATCTATTGTTGGCCTAAAATAAGCCTAATCTGAATCCGGCGACCAAACAATGCTTTCTTACAAGGTTCATTAATCATTATTGGTTAAGAAAGGACGCACGTTGCTATATAATTTTTGGAAGCATTTGAGCAAAATATATAACTATCGCAGAAATATACAAATATTCATTATTAAATATTTGGTTATGTTGAAACTTCTGCTATATAGTTCTAGAGTAATGATGCTCCTTTGTAAAAACAGTTTCACATCTCCTTGTCCTTGATGAACTGTTTAACCAAAATATCTTCACAAGAATAATAAGCAAAAATCACTTAATAATCAAATATGAAACGTCATTGTCGGTTGCTCGTGGGTGGTGGTCATTGTGCTTTAAAGAAAGAAATACTGTAGTGTTTTGGCTTTAATGATGAAATAATACAATATTCTGAACTGTGTATGATTGTCTTAATATTCATCACGTTCTCTTTATATTTTTGTCCAGTAAGATGTATAAAACATACACAATGTTTTTCAAGCAAAAGACCGATTGCGTTTGATTTATCGAACCATAACCATCCTGACTTTCCTTTAAAGTCCGGTTGCGTTTCACCATTCAAAACTGTGCTTGCATAAGAAATGGTTTATTTAAGTTGGGCATCACATCAACGTCTAAAACAACTAATATAAATACATCAATAACTCATATTTTCATATATACTCATGAAAATGATTCGGATGCATATGATGTGAGGCTATGGGATTTCCCCACCAAGTATATCCTTCTCTATAGGGTTTAGCTTTACTATTATTTCTGGTAAATATCACATTAGCTACACCATCCTTTTATGGTCGCCCGAATCTGTTGAACAAGGACATTCTTTTGAGATAAGAAAAACGATTCAAACTCCATACTATTTGCATTTGCATTTACATCTGACAATAATACAATTCAATATATTTTTTTGTAAAGCATATATACGTATACACAAAATAGAAACATAATGTCTTTTCCTGTTTCGATTTTGTTTCTGCATTTACAGTTCAGAAAAAAATTTGATTGAAAAGGATAAACTATATATATATATATGTTCTGAATGTTGTGGTTGTGGTTGCGGATAGGAGATCCATGTATGTGATTCATGGTTGAAGAGAGTTAAGCTAAGTTTTAGTTATGGCACAAAAGTACAACATGTGCTCCGATTCACTATCTGTTTTCGTGAAATAAACTTGATATGTAATACTCTTGAAAGACCAAAACGAACGTTGGAACGGCACTAGAGGTCAGCGATAGAAAGCCAACAACAACAAAACACATATACTGAGTTATTAGTAAATTTTTGATCAAAGATGACATTTCAAATACTTGAGGCTTTCTTACAATTTTTCAATTGGATATCTCCTCACATATGAATTATGAAGAGAAACAATAACAAAATAAACGTTCTTCCTTTGTTAATTGCGTTTCCGATCCAAATTGTTATAAAAAAAGTCAAGAGGCTTTGTACTGTCCTGTTATATGTCAAACTAACAGAGCTTTAATTTTCAAAGACTTTCATTACCTTTTTTTTTATAACATGGATTTTTGTTTACACTAAAATTTCCAAGCAGAAATTTGAGATCTATAAACAATAAGAAAAAAAAACGAAAAACTCTACAGATTGGCACTGATATGAGCCAATATTGTAAATTAAGATAAATGCATATCAGTCTAAGAATCTATCCTTACACATACATATGTGTCTATCAATCTAGGGCGAGGCTAAATCGGAGGAAGAGAGACGAGAGAGTTCGTTCACGAGGAAGAGGATGCGAGATTGGTAATCACGCGCCTGGTCGAGCGATTCGGCTTCGAGCTCGGCAAGCTGAGAGCAGAGACGCTCCTCGGCCTCCTCAGCCACCTGCGTCCGCCGCCACAGCTGCAACATCTCTTTCCTCATTTCCTCCACCGCTCTTTCCATCTCTCCGTTCTTCCGTCGTAGCTCCTCCACCTCAGAAGCCGCTACCGTCACAAAATTTCCTCCTTTCCCCATTTGTTTTTCGAAGTTTCTTTGTTTTTTTTTGGTTGAGTTTTATTTTTTTTGTGTTGGCTTTGTGTTTGTGTTCTTGTTCTTCATATGGGTTCTTGAATGGTCCTATTTTATAGGCGTCATGGTGACTGGCCTTTGGGTGGGTAAGGGTATATGTCTAGGTTCAATGTATCTCTTGTTCTCGTTTTCTTTTCTTCTGGTGAGTTATTTTCTTCCTCTAGAATATTTTGTTTTTTTATTATTTTCTGACACACGTTGGATCCCACTATACAATTGTCAAAATTTGTGTGGTGCAACAACAATATTCGTAGAGCTAGGAATGTTGTTGGAGATTGGATTCAAAAAAAAAAAAATTACGAGTATTTTTGAGAAATACAAAATTTTATGACAAAACTAAAAGAATTCTCCACTTATACAATCGATTTTAGTCTATGGCATAACTCGCTATACTTTTAGCTTTGATATGTGGTAATACTCTCGTCAAAAGTTCTTTTTTATATCTAGAATACACAAGATAAATCTAAAAAGTTTGAACCATATATGAATATGTTAATTTCCGTGTGGCATTTTATTTGCAAGGCCCATGTTATATGAATTTCGTTCTATATTTTCCGAATGTCTCTTAGATGACATGTAAAAATAAACAAAATAAGAATTTTCACTACCTTCTTTTTTCTAGGAAAAATGAGTGTAGTGGAAATCATTTTCTAACCTTTATCCTTTCCACTTATATATTCCGCCAATTAAAGCCACCATAAAGGAATGATGTTGTGAGAGCTAGCAAAGCCTTGTCGACGTAATCATTTTCCCACCTCTTTCTCTTAATTGGACAGTTTCTACCAAAGTCAATAGCCGTCACAATTATACAACTATTTACTCCCTCTTTTTTTCTTTTGAACGGCAACTATTTACCCCCTCTTATTCTTCTATAGTTAAGACTTAAGAGCAAGTCACTTATTTTTTTATTCTTTATAAAAATTAACTATCTCGTGATTGCTATGTTATGTATATAGGAAATGTTACTATGAAGAGTTTTTGTCTTCATATGAATGAAGTGGTAACTGATTCGCATCTGTTTCTGCTGTATGTGAAAAATATCTGTCTGATTTAAAGTAATTTTACAGAATTATAAAGAAAACTAAACAATATTCATGAAACATGGCAGGTCACGACAAATCACTAGAAAAATCTAAGAAAAATGTGTCACGCCAGACTTGCCATAGTTCAAAAACACGTCCAGGTTCAATGCATCTTGTCGCTCTTTCAAACTCACACATTTTTTATCGGTTCCTTACATTTATATCACTCTATCTCTTATGCTATTTTACGTAGATACTAGATCATGACCCGCCCGGTCGGACGGGTTTTTATTCAATTGTAAGCACGGATTCTGTTTTGTTTATGGAAACACAAGATTTGTTATAAAACTTGTGTTTTGATTATTTTTTGTACATTACGAAGTTAATTTTGTATTGCCCCCAAAACTGGTCTTATGTTTCCATGAATGAAGTACTTTAACGCGAATTAGCCAATTGTTTCTTAATGATTTGACACTATTTAGTAATCGAAAAGTGCTTTGTTTCGTTATAGTTGTTTTTTTTAGGTGATCGTGGATGTGAAAGATGATTATAAAGACCAGTAATTACAGTTTAATTTTAATGCAAAGGAACATACTTTACTCCCAAATATTTTGATAAACATATAAGTAATCTATAATAAATATCAAATCACGTGAGATGTTCACCGAGATATTATGCATAATTGAAATGACTTGGAGAAAGGGTTTTTCCATAAAAGATTTTATTGCAAAGTAATTTTTTTTTGGTTTTTGTTATGTAAATAAGAATATACATTGAAATTTCTATAATAATAGAAAGATTTTCTATATAATTTATTTTACTTCAGATTTAAATCCGGATGTTTATTTTACGAATATACTACGCAAATATTCCCTAATCCAATTGCCTAATCTATAATAAATACCAAATCAGGCAATATGGTCACCGAGGTATTAGGCATAATTGATATGACTTGGAGAAGAGATTTTTCTATAAAATATTTTATTGTTAAGTAAAAATTAAGGTTTTTATTTTGTAAATTACCGGAAGTATATATATATATATATATATAGATAACAATTGTTAACAGAAATATATGAACATTAAAATCGAAATATCGTGCTGGATCAGTTTGAAATGAAAAAAAATTACTAATAAGGATGTAACCGATCGAGATGAACTTGTGATATGAACCCGAGTTCAAAAGTGGACCTTTTTTGGACAAAATATTATTATGGCATCTTATTAAATAAATTTCAAATGTTAAATCTACAGTATAACCTCTTTAAATTAATATTCGATAAATTAATACACACTAAAAATCTCTATAAATTAATATAATTTTATAGTTTCAAATTGAGTTTTTGAATCAATTAGTATATCGATAAATTAATAATCTCTATAAATTAATAAAAATTGAAATTTTGGTGTAGTCCCAACATTATTAATTTATAGAAGTTTCACTGTATTCTATTAAAAATTATTCGATATTAGTTGGTTCATCTATCTCATGTATGTGTCTATAATTAATCTATCTAATATTATTTGTACTAATACAATGAATATAGCCAATGAAAATGAATAGTTTGTGTGTATAATATATTATATACTATAAATGAAACAGTATAGGGTAATATTATTATTCTTTTTTAAACCAAAAAAACTTAAATTTAGAAAAATTACATTAATAACCATTGGTCTATAGATTTTTCCCTAACCATTGGATACTTTGGTAGGAAATTTACATTATAAAATACTGAATAACGGATAGTGTTTACATTACACTCATTGTTTGAGATAGTGAGGGTCTCTTTTACAGCATCTCGTAATAAAGAACAGAATTTTCCTTTTGAACGATGTAGGATAATGGAAATGGCCAAATTTACATTATTAAGAATATATGATATAGTATGTATGATAATGTATTCATATATAAATCGACCTAGAATAATATATGGAATATGGTCAAACATAGATGGATGCCATATTCAGTTATGATACGTTTAATAAGATAGACTATTAGGTCGGTTATGGTATGCTTAATATATAAAGGATGATGTGTTTAATTAAAATATAAGGTCTATATTAAAAATCCACTTAGAAGAAGTTGTAATGTTTCTGTTTTAATAATATAGATATGTGTTCACATTTAAGTCTGAATCGATTTTGGATTTATAATTGAGGTTTGCTTGAGCCAAATGAAAAGTTAGTTATATATTCCAAAGACTATTTACCTATTTAGTCAGATTACTAAACAAAAGAAGAGATTATGGTAATTTACAAAAAAAGAAAGAAGAGATTTTGGTCAGATTTTGTCATTTTTAAATGATTATTTAAATTAGTAATGCATAACACAGAGTAGGCACGCCAACTGTTGAAATGTTTAGTTGGAATATGCTCTATGGATGCTGATCAGTGATCACTATCTCCTTATAGCTAATTAATGGGGAAAATCGCATAAAAAATCCTGAAAGTGGCACTTACTGACACTTTAAACTCTGAAGCTTTTTCACTAACACTTTTAACCCTGAAACTGACATTTGTGTCATAAAAAACCTTCAAACAAAATAAATGACCTGTTTAGCAGGTAAAAATAGTGATTTGTAGGTTATTTCCAAAAAAAATTATTTAATTCATAAAACTAAATAAAAAACCAAAAATAAAAAAAACTCAGAAAATTAAATAAAAGTTCAGAAAATTAAATTAAAAATAAAAAAAATCGTAAAAAATTATAAAAATTATTATAAAATTCAGAAATTAAATAAAATTTCAGAAAATTTATTTAATTTAAAGAAATTAAATAAAAATCAGAAAATAACTAAAAATCAGAAGTTAATAAAATTCAAATAAGTAAATGAATAAGATTAAATCGAAATAAAAAATTAAATAAAAATGAAATAAAATAAAATAAATTATAAAATTAAATAAAAATTCATGAATTTCACAAATAACAATGTTTTTTAATAAACATCAAATTGACACTTAAATAGCTTAAAATTTAGTGTATTACATGCATTATGCATATCATCGTTCACAGTGACGGCTGTCAAAATGTTTTTATTGACACATCTACAGTCATTTCGACGATGGTGTCAGAAATTACCGTTGAAAATATGTAAAAATCATCATTGTTAATGGTTATGTTAGAAATCATCATCGTAAGTAATGATATGTTTGCAATTATAATTGCCAATGATTTGGTCCATTCTAAAAAATAGCAATCTTGTAATTTTTTGGAAAATACCTTTTTTTTTAGTTTTCTGAATTTTTATTTAATTTTTAAATATATTATTTTAAATATTATAATTTTTTGTATCTGAATTTTTATTTTATTTTATTTTCTGATTTTATGTAATTTTCTGAATTTTATTTAAATTTCTGTATTTTGATTAAATATTATAGTTTTTTTTAATTTTCTGAATTTTTATTTAATTTTTTATTTTTATTTAATTTTTCCTTTTTTTTACCTGTTAAACAGGTCAACTTTATAGTTTGAAGGCTTTTTCTGATATAAATGTCACTTTGAAGGTTTAAAGTGTTAGTGAAAAAACTTCAAGGTTTAAAGTGTCAGTATGTGTCACTTTCAGGGTTTTTATGCGATTTTCCCCTAATTAATGTATCATCAAAATATCTCAAATAGATTTTAAAACATACCAACTCACGTCAGAAATTATGCTACGTGTGCACCAGTTCACCATCACTGTTGTTAAAAGCAGAAAATTGATTGCAAGTTTAACATAAAGAAGATATAGTCAATAAGATTTTTAAAAGGAAAATGGTTTTCTCACCAAGTCCTTCCTGACATTTCAATTCAGTATGAAGCATAGTGTTTTGGATTAATATGAAGATAATCTCCTTTGAGATTCAACTATTCCAAAAACAAATATGAAATTATGTAAAAATTTTTAGTCATCCATACACAAAATGTATGTTATTTTACTTTGGATCCCTACTGGTGTATCATTTTCTATTTTTGTTTTGATATTCTAATTGTTTAGAACTATATGCCTAAAAACTAACAATAAATCCAGCATTAAAAAAAAAACCCCAAGGAGGCTACGAATTCTAAAGGGATGGGCCTTGTCTTAGAGGATATCACCCCTACTCCACTGCTTTTCTGTATGCATCCCAGTGTAAATATATAAATTCATTTGAAAGTTTCTAATTTAAAGGGAGAGCACCCAATTGGACATGCTCTAAGGACACCTTCAGTGGTAATAAATTGAAGAGTTTCTTGGACATTAAATAATGTAATCCCCTTATTATTAAAAGGGAAGCAATATAAAAGAGGAACCTTTAAAATATAATATATTTACAATGATGCCATTATGGCGACGTGTCACACAGTTAGCCACTCTCAGACAGACTTTGAAATAACCCATGTCCAGCTAAGCTAATTACTATTCTTGCCATTGGACTCATCTGAAACATTTATTCGCATGTTCCTTATATATAACAGATAAAACATGGTTTTAAATAACACAGTGTGAAACATGGTTTGAAAAAATAACAGATACATCCGACACCAAGTTCCTACTTATATATAACATATAAAATATGATTTTAAATAACACAATGTGAAACATGGTTTGTAATCTACCCTACCTCATATTGCTTTTTGTTTTTGCAAAAAAAAAAATAGATATCATCTTAAACTAAAGTCACATATGATATGTTAATATATTGTCACTTGGTATTTTGACAAATCAATAATATTTGAATATTACGTATTTGTTCATTACGTAAATTCAATATTTATGAATATAAATCTCTGAATTCCATAGTATTTTGACCAATCAACAATGTTTACATTATAATTATGGTCAAGTTGGAAAATAAAATAATTCCAAAGTATTTTTTTGTGCATTCTAATTTTTATGATGATATTAATTAATATAAATAATATTGTACGCAATTTTGTCGATAATTGATATTGATTTGATATAAATGCAAATTACGCAGATATTGATGTTTTGGTCAAGTCAGCCGTAGATTATCAATCACGATAATCTTTATGCATAAGTTTAGCGATTTTCTCGCTAACTGATATTGATTTGATATATCATTACTCTTATTAATCGAAAATTACCGGTCAATGCAAAGTAAGTAGATATGGCAAAAAAATGATTTATTGGTCAATCACATTAAAACATTTCTCTTTAATTGAAATTACCCATTAATGCCATATGAAACTGCTTTAATATATATATATACATATGTGGTTCAGATCCGACTAAATTCACTCAACTTTCAACGTTTTACGTTGTACTTTGTGTGTTTACAGTTCTGAAAAAATAATTAAGAAATAGATAATGTGTAGTACTTATTTTAAAATGTACAAATCCGTAGCTTATATTAACTATAAAGTTGTCTAACATTTTTTTTTTGACAAGGTGGATTCAAGAATGTGTCTAACATTGATGGGTTTTCAATTTTTTTTTGTTTAAGTTCCTGAACTTGATGCTTTCAGAAAGAAGTATTACATTTTGGTTTACTGAGTTTGTTAATTACATGTGTCTATATATATATGCTGAAGACTTTGTTTTTACTCTTAATAGGATTGCAGATTATGAGTTCTAACGACACCAATCGGCGAATCTATGGTCTTTTCATGTTTTTTGGAATTGTTTTCTTTACTTTGTTGCTTTCTCAGTTTTAAATTCTATTGCCTAAGTTTTGTTGTGTCTCTTTTTGGTTTAAATTTATATTATGAAATCAATAATTATATTGGCTATGTTTCTTTTAACATATATTGGTAGCTTAACCTCTAATCAGAAAAACTAGGATCAGAAAGAAAAAAATTAGAAAACTGACTTTGGTCTGTGAAATAGAACTTCATCCACTGCACGTGAATAACTTATCCATTTACAAAAAAACACCAACAATCCCCGGATTTTATTATTTACGCTATCTACAGGTATTCAGATCAATAGTCACATATTCAGAGAAGACAAAAAAATTGTGCAAGGAGAATAAATAAGAGAAGAGTTTTAGGTGTCTACCTTAAGCCTCATAGACGGTAAACATCCAAATTTATAAATATTGAATTTACGTAATGAACAAATCTTCTTAAACTCAATCTCATCTTGAAAATCTAACCAAAATAGTCAATGATTGCGTTAGGTATTAGAGATTGAAGACATTTATAATAAAGGAGATTCAAAACAGAGACCATCTCAATTCTCAATGAATCAGAAAAAAAAAAGATAAATGAAAGCAGAAAACACACCAGTATGTTTTGTAAATTAGAACTTCTTCAATTGTACGGGATTTAGCCATTGGTTGAACCCTATCCCTTAATTTTTCTTTTCTAATTTTCTTCTATGAAAGTTTGATAACTTACGGACTATTTCGAGTGGAACACGATAAACCGTTCAACATATCCTCTTTAATTTACTAATGAAAGGTGAATTTGTTCGAATGGACCCCAGCCGAAAATTGAAAACTGACTACAGCTTCACTGATTAGTTTCAAATACCAATTTTAAACATTCTGAGAAAATATATTTTATTAAATAAACCCAACCCCATACTAATATGATTTCAAAATTGAAACACCCACAAATTTTCAACATATATATATATATATGTAATTTGTAATCCACATTTAATTTTATGTGATTTTAAATATTTAATTGTACTCTCACTCCGCGCAAGGCGCGGGTCATACTCTAGTAAATTTGTAAATGAGTCGCTCAAAAATTATTATAAAAGTTAACTGTATATCAATTTTTGTTTTCTTAGACAAAAGAATTTTGGGTATTTCGAATATCGGTTTGGTTCAGTTATTTCGGGTATTGGGTAGTTTGGATAGGGAGTTAGTGGATCCATTTATTACTTGACTTATTTTCGATTCGGTTTGGTTGGGATAGTTTCAAGTTCGGTTCGGATAGTAAAAGTAGGAACCAGAAAATATCCGGAAAAATTTGGTTCTCATTTACTTTTCATTCGGTTCTGTTTCGGTTATTTTGGGTAATTCGAATAATTAAGGTTAAATATCATGTGTTTTGGGTAAAATGTAAAATATCAAATAATTAGGATCATTATGATAAAATATTGGATATTTCGTATTAATTTAGATATTTCGGATAAAAATATTCAAGTACTTTCGGATATTTTCAAATAATTCAGATATTTTGTAATAATTTAGTTTTCTTAAATTACTTTTGGATCCTTTAATAGATTTTAAATTTATAAATATATATTTAGTTATATTAGAGTATATATAATTAGTATTTTTTATATATTTGAATATCCGTTTGGTTTTTGATTCGGTTCTGATCCAGTTTGATTATACGGTTTTGCCCAGACCTACTAGAGACTGAATGTCCAAAAAAAGGAGAGACTATGGTGTCGACTTTTTGTGCTGTTGGTGCTCTTAGAGTATAATTATCGGTTGAAAACCTTTATAGATTATAAAAGAAAAAAGTAATTAATATTATATTTGTTGTTATATTTAATTTTCTAAAACTAATTGAGTGGTTAGTAAAATGACAATTGTACTTGTGGATTAACAACCAGTCCTTACATGTTGGGAGTTCAAGAGCATGATTATTCTTAAGATGGAGTCATTAGCGGAATATTAACTAAAAAAAAACTAAAAGCAAATTCTTAAATATCTTATTTTTTGTATACTTCCTCCACCCTTTTTATCCAACACTCGGATTGTTTCTAAGCTCTTCATTAATTTTAACGATGTTATAACCAGAGTAGTCTTGGGGAAAAAATATAGCACCGAGGGAGGTGAATATATTTGCCAGAACGTAGTGAGAAAATTCAGGGAGCTCGTGGGTGCTTTCCCTCTCGGAGATGTTTTTTTTTGGCCCTTTCTCAAGTCTCAAAGAAAAGCTTCTCCATTATCACGTTGATCTCTTCTGCTCTTATATTCTCGAAGGATCGAATCGTTTTTGTAATACCCCGATTTTCTAAAATAATATAATAAATAATAATCTCATAAAAGTCTCCATTTATTACTTCTCAAAAGTCAAACTCAACACCATAATCCAATAATAGCATAAATAAAATAAATCCGGAAAATATCGATAAAAGCATAAAACCGAAGTCTGAAAATAAGAATAAAACTCCCAAAGCACCAATCCGAAAGCAATCACTCCTGTCTGCCAGGCTCACCTGAAAGAGAAAAGAAAGAGGGATGAGCAACAGGGGAGTCACTCAGTGAGGTATGGGATGCTAACCCGCAAACCACAGACTCAGTACATAGCACTACGACTATGTAAGAGTAGCTCTAGCATGAACAGACAAGATGCCTAGCACATCACACAAAACAAACAATACGCTGATGGTACATAGCTAGTCCACACACCCTGCGTTCTCCTCATACGGATATACGATATCATAATATGCGTCGATAGTCCAGACATCTCTAGACCCCCGCACTCCACCAATATGCGTCGATATGCAAACGTCTCTGCACCCCGCACCACACAATATACGTCGCTAGCTCAGACGTCTCTGGGCCCCCGTACTCATCCACTATGCGTCGCTAGCTCAGATGTCTCTGTGCCCCCGCACTCTATACGTCGCTAGCTCAGATTTCTCTGGGCCCCCGTACTCATATGCGTCGCTAGCCCAAATCACTCTGGGCCCCCGCACTCACCACATAGTCCTTACTATATAACTAGATATATACATATATATAACAGTCTTTAACATCAATCATTTCACACAATCGTTGAATCCTCTATTATCCTATTTCCAGTTTAACAATCAAATTAATAATAAGCAACCAAGACTTTCAAACATACTCGATTCACAAAGACGGATCATGTTTCGAAACTAGACTTTCAATAATAATAGTACTAAACTAGCTCAGGATTTAACGGAATAGCCCTCACCTTAGCAACTGACTGGAACGAACAACGGAAATGATCAACTGAGGTCAACTGCAACACGAGAGTCAATGACTTAGGCGCAGAGTCTCAGGAATAAAGTTTCCCGAAATAGAAACTTTCCTAAAATAGTAACTTCCCTAAAATGGATTCCTATACTAGAAATATGAAAGCGGCATACTTACTAGAAAAACCCACCGGAAGCTCGCCCAGAAATGCCGCCGGAAGCTCGTCCAAAAATCCCGCCGGAAGCTCGCCGGAAATCTCACCGGAAAAATTAACTAGTGACTGGTCGTTGAATAATTTAACAACAATTTGTCACGCGCAAAGAAATACTTTGACTTGATGAGAATAAAGAGAAGAAGAGGAGTCTATTATATAGGAGAAGGGAAGTGAGGTATGAAGCTCAAACTTCCAATGTGGGACAAAAATAAAAAGGAATGGGTTTTGATTAAAATAAAACAAATGGGCCTTACTCCTAAGATCCGGGTCGTTACAATTCTCCCCCACTTAATCAGAATTCGTCCCGAATTCCAAAGAGATGAAGAAAGAACGTCCACAGCTTCGAAGAAAAGAAAGATAAAAGGTAATAGACGATGGAAACGAAAGAAACTTGGTCTTCACCTGCAGAAGAAAAGAAAATCAGAATCTCTAATGACTAACCGAATGATGCTCGGCAGAAGGGTGCATTTTTTTTTTCAAAAACTCCCAATCCCAAAACATTGAAAAATCACTGAAATCCGAGTCCCATAAATCGCCGTCCCGGGTCAGAGCCAGGACGGAACCCCGCTCTGATACCAAATTGTAATACCCCGATTTTCCAAAATAATATAATAAATAAAAATCTCCAAAATTTTCATTTATTACTCATCATAAATCCAATAAATAAACATAAATCCAATAATAGCATAAATCCTGGAAAATATAGATAAAAGCTAAAAACCGAAAGTCTGAAAATAAGAAATAAACTTCCAAATGCACCAATCCGAAAGCAATCACTCCTGTCTGCCAGGCTCACCTGAAAGAGAAAAGAAAGAGGGATGAGCAACAGGGGAGTCACTCAGTGAGGTATGGGATGCTAACCCGCAAACCACAGACTCAGTACATAGCACTACGACTATGTAAGAGTAGCTCTAGCATGAACAGACAAGATGCCTAGCACATCACACAAAACAAACAATACGCTGATGGTACATAGCTAGTCCACACACCCTGCGTTCTCCTCATACGGATATACGATATCATAATATGCGTCGATAGTCCAGACATCTCTAGACCCCCGCACTCCACCAATATGCGTCGATATGCAAACGTCTCTGCACCCCGCACCACACAATATACGTCGCTAGCTCAGACGTCTCTGGGCCCCCGTACTCATCCACTATGCGTCGCTAGCTCAGATGTCTCTGTGCCCCCGCACTCTATACGTCGCTAGCTCAGATTTCTCTGGGCCCCCGTACTCATATGCGTCGCTAGCCCAAATCACTCTGGGCCCCCGCACTCACCACATAGTCCTTACTATATAACTAGATATATACATATATATAACAGTCTTTAACATCAATCATTTCACACAATCGTTGAATCCTCTATTATCCTATTTCCAGTTTAACAATCAAATTAATAATAAGCAACCAAGACTTTCAAACATACTCGATTCACAAAGACGGATCATGTTTCGAAACTAGACTTTCAATAATAATAGTACTAAACTAGCTCAGGATTTAACGGAATAGCCCTCACCTTAGCAACTGACTGGAACGAACAACGGAAATGATCAACTGAGGTCAACTGCAACACGAGAGTCAATGACTTAGGCGCAGAGTCTCAGGAATAAAGTTTCCCGAAATAGAAACTTTCCTAAAATAGTAACTTCCCTAAAATGGATTCCTATACTAGAAATATGAAAGCGGCATACTTACTAGAAAAACCCACCGGAAGCTCGCCCAGAAATGCCGCCGGAAGCTCGTCCAAAAATCCCGCCGGAAGCTCGCCGGAAATCTCACCGGAAAAATTAACTAGTGACTGGTCGTTGAATAATTTAACAACAATTTGTCACGCGCAAAGAAATACTTTGACTTGATGAGAATAAAGAGAAGAAGAGGAGTCTATTATATAGGAGAAGGGAAGTGAGGTATGAAGCTCAAACTTCCAATGTGGGACAAAAATAAAAAGGAATGGGTTTTGATTAAAATAAAACAAATGGGCCTTACTCCTAAGATCCGGGTCGTTACAGTTTTGTTTGCAAGGAGATTGTTAAACTAGATGGGCTTCACACTTAAAACCAATTGGTGATAAGTGGATTGATCTATCTATCTTATATACTAGTGAATATTAGTTCCAACTTCCGATGTGGGACACTTTGTGTTGATGACTCTTTGAGTGTCAATCTCGGAATTTATGGGCAAGGATCGATGGGCCAGCTTTGGGCACGGATCGATGTGGATCGGGTTGGACTTTGTGGATCGTGGGCTCTGATACCATGTTAAGCTAGATGGGCTTCACACTTAAAACCAATTGGTGATAAGTGGATTGACCTATCTATCTTATATACTAGTAAATATTAGTTCCAACTTCCCATGTGGGACACTTTGTGTCTAATAGGAAATTCATAACGCAAATACTCTGCATGCATCCCAAGAAGTTGAAGATAAATCAGCTACCGGTAGATGATCTCTTTGCATCGCAGAATAATTATTTTATTGATGCATGTTGTGTGTGTGGAAACATAATTTTATTGCAAATGTTTTACAAACTTAAGGTTGCCGTTTTGCACTGTCCATACACAAACTTTTCTATATCTTGCAACGCAAGCAAGATGTGAATTCATCTAAGACCGATTAGCTTAAATGCGCAGATCGGAGCTGCGCTGGTGTCGATTGATGCGGAGAGGTTAGGTTAGGGGGAGGTGCTGCTTCCGAGGGTTGAGAAGCTGGTGAAGTGTAAGGCTGTTAAGGCGAAGTTGGCGAGAGTGGTGCTGGTGGAGCTAAGGTGAGCTCCAGTGGATTGTTTGGTTAGTTTCTTTGAGTAGTGAAGATTGGGCGCCACTGCTGAAGAAGCTTTGGAGAAGTTAGCGACGGTGGAGAGGAATGAGAGTTGGGAGAGTTCAAAGCTAAGTGGATAAAGCCCATTAGTTTGGTGTACTTAAAGGAAACCCTACTACAGAGATAGAGGACTTGTGTCTGTGTTTGTTTAGGGTTTAGAGGATGTGGTGGTGGGGGGAGGAAGCGGCGAAGGCTGCTAAAATAGCTGTGTGGTGGGATATGAAGGACTGTCCGGTTCCTGAGGGTTATGATGCCGGTCGGATCCGACCGAGTTTAGAAGCCGCGTTCAAGGAACGAGGCTACACTGGTCCAGTTTCCTCCATCACTGCCTATGGGGACCAAACAGAAACCCCTGTTCACATCCTGAAACGGCTCTTATCTACTGGAGTTTCGGTAGCACACACCAGATCCGGTTTGTTTTTTTTTTTTAACCATGTGGGGAACTTTTAACTTAGGTTCATTATTTGTTTGTGATAATATATCACTAAAATTTAAGTAATACCTTTTTATAAACAGAAAGCACAAAGTACATCATGTATCGGGATATAGTGGAATGGCGAGGTCAGAATCCTCCCCCTGCTACAATGATGATCATATCAAATCCGGTGAGAGGTGACTTCTGTTGGGATCTGGCCCGGCTACAACAACGGTCGCAATACAATCTGTTTGTGGCTTATCCGAAGTCGCTTTGCTTTATCTCACCCCTGCGAACTTCTGCACTGTGGGTATGGGGAAAATTACTAGGGTTTAGGGATAATAATAGAATTATTGAGACCAGAAGCGCACCACTTGCCATGCTTTGTTGCAAATCGTGCAATTTCGATTGCCAAATCCCTGAGAAATTGAGGAAGCATCTCTCGAGTTATAAGCATGCACGCCAAGTAAGCATCCTCTCTCTCTCTCTATCTCTCTATCTCTATATATATATATATATATATATATATCTCAATACATTGTCTAACCTATTTGAGAGCTTGTCCACTACTAGGAGTCTGTATACCCTACGTACAAAGAAATCACCCGGGTAACGGAGCATTGGGGAAGGAACTACCCGGCAACGCCTGAATATGCGACAGCTAAAATACTGGTGTGGTGGGACATGTTTTACTGTCCTATCCCCGAGGGATATGATGCTCGTCGGGTCCGTCCGAGTTTAGAAGAGGCATTTAAGAAACTTGGCTACTCTGGTCCTGTCTCCATCACTGCCTATGGCAACTTAAACCACATCCCTGAGCACCTCCAGCGAGGACTCGCTTCCACTGGAGTCAGTCTTGCACATGCCGTTCGCGGTTAGTAGTCCAAGTTTTTTTTTATCCATCTTTGGCTGTTTAAAAATTTCATCTAACTTGATATGCTTTCCTTTTTTTAATTTATTGAAACAGATGTCTCATACAAGCGCATGTATCAAGATTTGCTGGATGAGCAAGAACCTAATCCTACTCCGACTAATATTATGGTCATATCTGATACAGATGCACATGAGGCCTTCTCAACTGCCGTTGCCCACCTAGTACAAAAGCAGAAACACAACCTTTTTCTGGCTTATTCATCTAGGCCTTACCAAATCTTGGTCCTGCTCCCTTCTGCCGAGTGGCTCTGGCATAGCTTACTTGAAGGTGTGATTAGATTCTTTGTTCTCTCCTCTCACCATCCACTAGTCCTGTTTGATAACTAGTTATATGCCCTCTCTGAGCTATACTTTGTTTGTTTTTTTTTTCTTCTTTTTTCCACAGTTTCAGAGAAAAGGAAACACGTTCTTCAGAAATGCAGTAGTGAAAGTGATAGGGGTGGTGGATCTAGCGCAATGTTTTATTGCAAATTGTGCTGTGATGGCAAAGGCCCTGATTACAAATGCCTTGACAATTTAAGAACGCATCTCTCAACTGAAGAACATTTGCAAGAAGTAAGTATATATTCTCAACAACCTTTTTACTCTTTTTTTTTTCACTCGCGTGATGAGTAAAGTATTTTTTTTTCACTCGCAGGAGTGTAGTATTACTGCGTTTGTTCAATTAAAAATGAAGAATAGGCATCTATCTCTCTTAGCCCAGTATGATCGAGAGCATCGAGAGCAACTGCGACAGGCAAGTTTTCTTAATTGACAGAGGATGATGAAACATTTATTATATATAAAGTATAAAACTCTATAAAGGGAGTCATGAACATAAGTCATTATAAAAAAACTAAAAGATAAACATATAGAAATAATGTTGACAACTTTTTTTAATAAAAGAAAAATATATTAAATTAGTTTTATAATATTATAGTTAAAATAAATAGACTATTTTCTTATTCAGTTATATTTATAGTTTAGATTATTTGTTTTTAAAATAATTTGTATAATAATTTAAAAAATGTTACTTTAGTTTGAATAGGGCCTCCTAAATTTTGAAATCAGTAATGAAAAAAGTGTTATTGAAATGCTCTTTACTTCATTCATATACATGTTGCATGTTTTGACGTATCCAAATGCTCTTGTTTCATTTATATACTACAATGTTGTTGTAGGTAAAAAATTCTCCAAATATCAAACGTATGAGGAAAGCATTCCGGACGGGTTTTCGTCTTCTTGATAATCATTTACGTCGACTTAGAGCTCGAAAATCTCAAACCTGCAGACGTGGCTCTCGACGTAGAGCTCCAAAATCTCAAACCGTGTGGTGAAATTGTTACCAGTCCTGGAAGAAGCTCTTATTTATCGTTTCTTGTTACGTTTCAATTTCAAGCAGTAATTATTTCTCATTTCGTTTTGCTTTGTTGAAAACCATCTTATTATTCATTCATGTAATGTTATTAGTGATTTTAAATCTTTTTTATCAGCATATGAGTAATTTTAAACCAAACACTGTTTTTCAAATTTTTTGAATGTCGTGTATTAACTTGATGTTTAGTAGTATTATGTGTTCAGTGCAATTTAATCATTGGGTTTAAATTAATATACAGGTGCTTGTGACCAAACTATTCTAGTATGTTTTTCTTCCTTAGAACATCTATAAAAAGATTCTTTATTTTAGAGTTTGTAAAACTCTATATTTAAAGGTTCAATGTGTTTTTCTCCAAAAATAAAACTTCAAATTTAACTTTAAAATTATTTATAACGTTGGATATAAGATCATCTCTAAGGTGTTATGTCAGTGACTCAAAGTAATACTATCCAATTTGATTTCGGTTATGCTCAGGATCATAGGTATTTTCTTCCCAATTTTTTTTATTTTATAGGAATCTCAAAGGTTGGTTGTACGCCTTTCGTCTTCTTAGATTCTTGGTAAATTGAGATCTGCTAATATCTTATGCTTTGCTGTTATTTGAAATGCATGATTGAAATTGGACATGGGAGTGGTGGGAGCGGCTATGATGATGGGGATGGTGCTGTTGAAACACAATTTGATGTTGTTTCCCAAAGACCTGAGCTGCAAGAAGCTAACAGTCTGGTATTATATATGCTTTGTTTTATTTGGTGTTCTAACATTTGAGTAAGCTATATCATTTTATTAAAAAAAAAATTGTTCATTTTTCCTTGCAGAAACGTCTCATTATTGTCATTTGGGATTTATCAGAATGCGGAAAATTCCTACGGAATTGTCCCACAATTTAGTTCTTGAGTTGATCATTAACAAGTTTTCAGGTGCTAGCTTTTCTGGACCAAGTCGAGTAGAATTCCATATATCAAAATTAGCAAAAATAATTTAGAAAAATGTAGAAAGATTGTTGATTTGTTACACATATGGTATAATAGGTTTTATAAGCAGCCTAAAGAAGATATACTCAATAAGATTTTTAAAAGGAAAATGGTTTATATCTCACCAAGTCCTTCCTGACATTTCCACCTCACTAAACCAAGGAGGCTGCGAGTTCTAAAGGGATGGGCCTTGTCTTAGGGCTCTGTTAAAGTAAATAAATCTATGATATCACTCCTACTCCACTGCTTCCCTGTATGCATCCCAGTGTAAATATAGAAATCCATATGAAAGTTTCCAATTTAAAGGGAGAACACCCAATTGGACATGCTCTAAGGACACCTTCAGTGGTAATAAATTGAAGAGTTTCTTGGATATTAAATAATGTAACAAGTTTGTAAATGAGTCACTCAAATATTTTGTTTAAAAGTTAACTGTATATCAGTTTTTGTTTTTTAGACGAGAGAGTCCTGAGTATTTCAAGTGTCGGTTTGGTTAATTCAGATAGTTTGGATAAGGAGTTAGAGGATCTATTTACTACTAGACTTATTTTTGGTTCTGTTCGGTTGGGGTAGTTTCGGGTTCGGGGAGATTCACTTCGAAGACAATGTGACTTCCACCAAGGCTACTACATATCCACTTCCAGGACATTGCCTTCTCCCTGATCCAAATGGAAAAAACTTGAGATTTTGTCCTTGAAAATCTACAACCATATCTAAATGCCTCTCTGGCCTAAACTCTTCTGCATCTGGTCCCCAAGCTAAAGAGTCTCTTTGGATTGCCCATATATCGATTAACACCTGTGTTCCAAATACACATTTAATATTAAAAATATATGTATTGTCATTAGGGTTTGATCTTAATCATAAGATGTAAAGATTTACTTGTGTTCCTGCAGCTATGTCATATCCATGTACTTTAACATCTTCACTCAATTGTCGGGGAGCTATTGGGACCCCGGGATGTAGTCGAAGCGCCTCCTTAACCACGAGATATAAATAATTCATCTTCTCAGCTTCTTGCTCCGTTACATATAACTTATGGGTTGAAACAGAACAAATCTCATCTTTGAGTTTCTTCATACACTCTGGATGTCTCATAAGCTCTGTCATTGTCCACTCTAATAGTGCGAAAGTTGTTGTAGCTGCCTGCAAAAAAATACAAGAAATCTCTTTGTATACTTTTTTTTTGCTAACTTCCTCTTTGTATACTTCCTCCACTTTCTTATCCAAACCTCGGATTTTTTTCTATCCATGCAACCTTGGGAATGAAATCTCCGAGAGGGAAAGCACCCACGAGCTCCATGAATTTTCTCACTACGTTCTGGGAAATATATTCACTCCCTCGGTGCTATATTTTTTCCCCAAGACTACTCTGGTTATAACATCGTAAAAATTAATGAAGAGCTTGCTTAGGTTTACTGGTGAAGACGAAGAACTCGCTTTAACGGAGAAGCTCTTTTTTGTTTTTTTGGCCCTTTCTCAAAAAAAAAGCTTCTCCATTATCACGTTGATCTCTTCTGCACTTATATTCTTGAAGGATCGAATCGTTTTGTTTGTAAGGAGATTCATAACGCAAATACTGCATGCATCCCAAGAAGTTGAAGATAAATCAGCTACCGGTAGATGATCTCTTTGCATCGCAAAATAAGTATTTTATTGATGCATGTTTGTGTGTGTGGAAACATAATTTTATTGCAAATGTTTTACAAACTTAAGGTTGCCGTTTTGCACTGTCCATACACAAACTTTTCTATATCTTGCAACGCAAGCAAGATGTGAATTCATCTAAGACCGATAGCGTAAATGCGCAGATCGTAGCTGCGATGGTGTCGATTAATGCGGTGAGGTTAGGTTAGGGGGAGGTGGTGCTTCCGAGGGTTGAGAAGCTGGTGAAGTGTTAAGGCTTTTTAAGGCGAAGTCGGCGGGAGTGGAGCGACGGTGAGCTCCAGTGGATTGTTTGGTTAGTTTCTTTGAGTAGTGAAGATTGGGCCCCACCGCTGAAGAAGCTTTGGGGAAGTTAGCGACGGTGGAGAGGAATTAAAGTTCAAAGCTAATGTGGTTAAAGCCCATTAGTTTGGCTTATTTAAAAGAAGGAAACCCCTACTTACAGACAATCCAGCTGGACTTGTGTCTGTGTTTTTTTAGGGTTTAGAGGATCGATGTCGTGGTGGGGGGAGGAAGCGGCGAAGGCTGCTAAAATAGCTGTGTGGTGGGATATGAAGGAGTGTCCGATTCCGGAGGGTTATGATGCTGGTGGGATCCGGCCGAGTTTAGAAGCGGCGTTCAAGGAACGAGGCTACACCGGTCCAGTTTCCTCCATCACTGCCTATGGGGACCAAACAGAAACCCCTGTTCACATCCTGAAACGGCTCTTATCTACTGGAGTTTCGGTAGCACACACCAGATCCGGTTTGTTTTTTTTTTTTAACCATGTGGGGAACTTTTAACTTAGGTTCATTATTTGTTTGTGATAATATATCACTAAAATTTAAGTAATACCTTTTTATAAACAGAAAGCACAAAGTACATCATGTATCGGGATATAGTGGAATGGCGAGGTCAGAATCCTCCCCCTGCTACAATGATGATCATATCAAATCCGGTGAGAGGTGACTTGTCTTGGGATCTGGCCCGGCTACAACAACGGTCGCAATACAATCTGTTTCTGGCTTTTCCGAAGTCGCTTTGCTTTATCTCACCCCTGCTAACTTCTGAAGAGTGGGTATGGGGAAAATTACTAGGGTTTAGGGATAATAATAGAATTATTGAGACCAGAAGCGCACCACTTGCCATGCTTTGTTGCAAATCGTGCAATTTCGATTGCCAAATCCCTGAGAAATTGAGGAAGCATCTCTCGAGTTATAAGCATGCACGCCAAGTAAGCATCCTCTCTCTCTCTCTATCTCTCTATCTCTATATATATATATATCTCAATACATTGTCTAACCTATTTGAGAGCTTGTCCACTACTAGGAGTCTGTATACCCTACGTACAAAGAAATCACCCGGGTAACGGAGCATTGGGGAAGGAACTACCCGGCAACGCCTGAATATGCGACAGCTAAAATACTGGTGTGGTGGGACATGTTTTACTGTCCTATCCCCGAGGGATATGATGCTCGTCGGGTCCGTCCGAGTTTAGAAGAGGCATTTAAGAAACTTGGCTACTCTGGTCCTGTCTCCATCACTGCCTATGGCAACTTAAACCACATCCCTGAGCACCTCCAGCGAGGACTCGCTTCCACTGGAGTCAGTCTTGCACATGCCGTTCGCGGTTAGTAGTCCAAGTTTTTTTTTATCCATCTTTGGCTGTTTAAAAATTTCATCTAACTTGATATGCTTTCCTTTTTTTAATTTATTGAAACAGATGTCTCATACAAGCGCATGTATCAAGATTTGCTGGATGAGCAAGAACCTAATCCTACTCCGACTAATATTATGGTCATATCTGATACAGATGCACATGAGGCCTTCTCAACTGCCGTTGCCCACCTAGTACAAATCCAGAAACACAACCTTTTTCTGGCTTATTCATCTAGGCCTTACCAAATCTTAGTCCTGCTCCCTTCTGCCGAGTGGCTCTGGCATAGCTTACTTGAAGGTGATTAGATTCCTCTCACCATCCAGTAGTAATGTTTGATCACTAATTATATGCCGTCTCTGAGCTATATTTTGTTTTTATTTTCTTCTTCTTTTTCCACAGTTTCAGAGAAAAGAAAACACGTTCTTCAGAAATACAGTAGTGAAAGTGAAAGTGATAGGGGTGGTGGTGAATATAGCGCAATGTTTTATTGCAAATTGTGCTGTGATGGCAAAGGCCCTGATTACAAATGCCTTGACAATTTAAGAACGCATCTCTCAACTGAAGAACATTTGCAAGAAGTAAGTATCCTCTCGCTCTCTTTCTCTCTCTCTCTCACTCAACAACATTTTTAACTCTTTTTTTTCCACTTGCAGGAGTGTAGTATTACTGCGTTTGTTCAGTTAAAAATGAAGAATAGGCATCTATCTCTCTTAGCCCAGTTTGATCGAGAGCAACGGCGACAGGCAAGTTTTCTTAATGATTAATTGACAGAGGATGATGAAACATTTATTATATATATATTGATAAACTCTATAAAGGGAGTCAAGAACATAAAAGAAAAATATATTAAAGTATCATCATTACATGCTTGATTGTTGCGGCAAAGGGAAGTGGTTGCTTTCTGATTACAATCACCCTGCTCTGTACGCAAACAATGATCCTCTTTAAGTTTCTCTGGTTCATCATTCCTTACTATCGGTCCATTCTTTAAGGCATATTCCTTAGCAAATTTGCAAGCTTGTTTGACAGTAAATGCATCCATACCATCGACCTGTTCATCCCAAAAAACCAACCCAGAACCCAATCAAACTCAAAACAGAGTTGATACTAGAAGCATAGTACAAGAAACTGATGCATTCAGCCTTAAAATGATAGGATAATGAATGAAAACTGTAAAGTAGCATGCTTGTCATACTTGCAAGAACAAGAAACACCTTGAGAGCTAGACAAAAACCAGTTCTCGCTCTTCTTCTTCTTCTTGTGGAAGAAATCCTCCATACAAAATCTACAAGAGACTTTATGAATGTGTGTGTGTGTGTATACTTGTTCTTCTAGTTCAAGATTATCAAAACATGAAACCTCATACCGGTTTGGTTTAAGAATAGATTTGTTGTTTACCTTGTAGGAAGAGCAAGACATCTTGCACCCAAAGCCATTAATTACTTCTACACCTTCCATTGCCTTGCAGGCTGCTGTAAGATCATCCAGACCAGGATATATATAAACCATTATTATAAATAATTTAGAAACCATTACAAATGATCTATAATCTTTAGAAATTATTTATAAACCTTTATAAATTATATATAATTCCTTACAAATAATTTATAAACCATTATAACTAATATATAAATTATCTATAATCTGATCAAGTATGTCCCTTTAGCTTAAGAAAGAATATCTTAAGTATGAGCTTGTATGCTCATCCATAAAATGGTTACTGCTGAAGTCCAAGAAGACACTACACTAAACTTAACTAACATCATTGTCAATCATCGAAGAAGGAGGTTCAGAGCATCAGACCTGATCAAGAACAACATCAGTGATCATATCCCCAGCCACAGACTCAGAAACCACAGCCAACTCCTCGGCCACCCACTTCCTCCCGCCAGGAGCACCCACCATCCCACCAAACCTCTGCAGATCCCTCATCTCCTTTAACATCCCTTTTGCCGCCTTCTTCCTCGCCAACGCAAACACCACATGATCCATACCTTCATCATTCATATAAACCTCGAAACTAATCTCATCTTTACAAGGCACGACGCAATTAAACAGCATGGAGATCAGATCGTGCCTGCTCTTCAACTCCAACGTCGCCAGAAGCCCGTGGCAGTACCTGCGCCCGCTCGCGTAGAACTTGAACACGTTCGTCGCTTCTTTGAGTAGCAAGGGAGAGTCTTCTCCTTCGCCGACGCCGAGCAAGCTGAAGTTCTTCTCGAAGATTACGTCCTTGAGAGTGAACTTGGAGGCCCAGGAGAGAGCGAGGGTCTCGTTGGCGCGTTTGCCGAGGAAGTAGTTGATTAGGTATGCGATCAAGATCGAGACGCAGACGACTGTGTAGGAGGAAAGCTTCTTCTTGTTCTCGGCGATGTCAGTGTCTTCGAGAGCAGATGGATCTGGAGTCTGCGGATCTATGATTTCAGCAGCAATTATAGATTCATCCTCCATTGTTCGTTAATTAAACTAGGGGCACAATAGTATTTTGCTTAGTTAAATTTTAAGAGTAAAGTTGATTAGTGTATTTTTGAAAAGTGGTATCTTAAAAATGTTATTTTTGGCAATTTTCCTAAAAAGATACTAGGGCTGGGCAAAAAATCCGAACCCGAAAAACCAAACCGAACCCGATCCGAAAAAGTAGCACCGAACCTGAACCGAAATTGATTAAATATCCGAACGGATTCAAAATTTTGGTATTTAAAGAACCGAAACCGAACCCGATCCGAACCGAAATATTTTGGGTACCCGAATGTATCCAAAATAAATTTATATACTTAAATATATACATTATTTTATATATAATGTATATTAAAAATATTAAATATATAAGATACCTTTAAGTTTTTCAAAATTCTCGGAAAATATATGCAAATAGTCAAAAGTAAATGTTTAAAATAGCTAAAATATACTGAAAACACCAAAATAGTTAAATATCTATTGATTCTTTATCCAAATATTCAAAGAAAACTAATTTATATGTTAAATTAAGGTATTTTGACATATATGTTATGAAAATTTATATGTAATATATTATCATTTTTTATAGATTTTGAAAATTTAAAGTATATAATGAATTTTGAAAATTTAAAAACATTTTAAATGGGTTATCCGAACCCGAACCGAACCCGCAAAGATCCGAACCGAACCCGAACCGAAATTTAGAAATATCCGAATGGGGCTGAAATCTTTGACCCCGAAAACCCGAAACCCGAATGGACTGAACCGAAACCCGAATGGGTACCCGAACGCCCAGCCCTAAAAGATACACATGATTTTAAACCCACATTCGATTTTTATATGTCGCTAGATACATTCGATTTTTATATGTCGTTAGATACATTCTTTGGTCAAACTATATGATATGATATGATATTTACGATATAAACATTTATGATTGTTCCGATAGATATAATTACTATTTTCTTTTCTTTCCTTAAATAAAACCTACGAAATTACCATAAATGACTAATATATATATATATATATGACAATTAATGTATCTAATAATATATATTTGATAACAATTTATATCTCCTCCATCATTTTTTGTTTAATTTTATATTATTAAAATAAATTAAACAATCGAATTAGCTATAAAATTAAAATTTAGATTTTTCGTATATGTTATATTTCGAATTTTAAAAAATGACAATAAATGACTAAAACTATTAAACTATTATGTTAAAAATTAATGATCAATGGTTTAACACTTTTATTATAAAAAGATACACATGATTTTAAACCATATGAGTAAAAAGTATCATTTAATAATAAAACAAATAAATATATAGATTAAACTATATACCATATAAGATTACATAAATATTTTAATTTCAAAACTTTCAATGAGTTTTCAAGAACATTTATAAATTATAAACTTATTAAATTTTTCACATTGAAAATTTTGTTATCAATGATTTAAATATTTTGTTATAAAACGATATAAATAATCATAGAACCGTATGATTGTGAAGTTTCATTTAATAAATAACTATATAAAATATAATATATAAAATATATTATTCTTAGAAAAATAAATTGGTCCATCTTAACTTATATTACATTTTTTATTAAACTAACTATCGAATTGATAAATAATGTACAAAAACAATCTCGCACTTTCCTTAAATAAAAGTTATGAAATTACCTAATATAATTAACGTATATATGAAAATTAATTATTATGAATAGTGAATATTTGATAGCAATTTTTGTATCTTAGTTTTTTTTAGTTTATATTATTAAAAGATATTAAAAATCACATTAACTATATAATAAAAATATTTAGATTTTTTCTTATATGTTATTTTTTTGAATTTTCAAAACGTTTATAAATTATTAGAAATTTGAATATATCACTTTGAAAATTTTGTGATCAATAGCTTAATTTGTTTTGTTATAATAAGATACAAATAATTATAAAATTGTATTAACATGAATTTTTATTTTATAAATATTCAAATTAAATTATATATATATATTAGATGCATCAATTTTATTCGTTCAGTTGAAAGCTTTCAAAACTATGTGGAAGACTAAAGTCAAAGTAATTCAATTTTGGAAATAATAAGATGATGGTTCTAAAATCATTAAAATAGTTCTCAATGATGTGAAAGTTAAATATTAAAAAATTGTAAAACATGTTTTTGTAATAAAAATGACTTATTGACCATATTACAGTTTTTATAGATATAAACATGGTGATAAAAAATTTAAGCCCAAATTGATTAAACTCATCATAAATTCAAAATAGATTTCAGTACACAATTACAATTACAAATGTTGAGTCCAACATATCTCCTATATACATTATAACATCTTTAAATTAATAATCAATAAATTAATATACACTAAAAATCTATATAAATTAATATAATTTTATAATCCCAAATTGAGTTTTTGGTTCAATTAGTATATCGATAAATTAATAATCTCTATAAATTAATAAAAATTTATAATTTTGGTGTAGTCCCAAAATTATTAATTTATAGAGGTTTCATTGTATATATATATTAAAGGAGAAATATTTTAAGAAATTTATTCACACTATAATGGAATGTGGCAGTCTCACAATTATTTAAGAATGAACATTCACACTCTAATAATTTTTTTCACACTCTACATAAATATGTTCAAACTATGTATTTTATGTTTTATTTTTAATATAAAATTCACATGTAAGGTTCCAAAAAATATGAATTTAAAATTCATATTTTTTGGAACGCGTTTAGGTTTTTTACAAAAACTAATATTTAAAAATGCAATAAAACCCGTTAAATATCACTAAAACCTGAAACTAGTTACCGATTGAACCATTGATTAAACCAATATATAACTTTTACTCTTTTTAGTTTTTAATTATATTTTAAAAATCTGTTATGTATAAATTTTTAATAAATAAGTTAGGTTTTTCTATCAGTTTTGTGATCGACAATTTATTCATAATGTTTTATTTTAGTTTACTTTGGATTTGAAGTTTAATTTTGTTATTCACATATCACATATAAACCATTGATTGAATCAATAGATAATTTTTTTTTGTTTTTAATTATGTTTCTAAAATCTGTTTTGTATAATTTTTGATAAAGATAAGTCTCGAATGTGTTTATCGAATGTGGAGAGTATATCAGGTTTAAGAAGATGAGTATTTATTTTGTTTTAAATTTTTGGTTTTCATAAAGTAGTGTAACAATTGAAACAAAAGTATGAGAATAACTTTTATACCCGTAACACATACAAACCCAGGTCAGAAGGATATTAACTGCAGGGACGTGCCTGAATAGAGGCTGATAAAGCATATGCTTTAGGGCCGGAGAAGATAATTATTTTAAAGGGCCAATAATAACAGAATTTTACACAGCTTCATTTTTTAGAATTTTTTTTTTTTTGAAACAACATTTTTTTTAGAATTTTTACAGCTTTTTTTAAAGAAATAGGCCAAAAAAATATTCTGCTTCAGGGCCATTATATCTCAGGCACGACTAACTGCATAATTATTTTGGATAATACTAGTCTACAATTTTTACCCACCAATAGAGTATAATTATACGAATACTGCATAATTATTTAATTAACCACGTCTTTTTGCCCACCAAGAAACCATTATACTCGGGTCAGAAATGTATTAATTGGTCATAGGGTATTAACTGGTCATGCAGTTATATTTTACTTTATACAGTTATAGTTTATTTTATACAGTTATATTTTGAATTGGACACAACATATAACAATTGGTAATACTTGTGTTTTAATAGAATACTAGATTTAGACCCGCCCTTTGGAAGGGCGGGTATATTTTTTGTTTTACTTTTTTGAAAATTTTAATTTTTATATTTATTTTATTTTTTGTAATAATATTTGTATTTAATATTAACTTAATATAATTTTTCATAAATATATTAAATATGCCAAGTTGTATAACTATACAGTTGTCCTATATGCATAAAAAGATTATTTTTAAACTTTATTTCTAAAATTTACAACATATTATATTTCTTTTAGAAGTTACAAACATAATTATTCTGTTAGACATGACATATATATTCGAACGGTTCTTAAAGTGTTATATCCGAAAACTAATATCAAATCTAATCCGTGCCGAAAACCGAATTTTTTTTTTGAAAATTGTTTCAAGAAAATAATGAGTTATATATATATATATATATATATATATATGTATATTAGTTAATATATATATATATGTATATTAGTTAATATGTTATTCACTAACTTTAAGTAAAATCACATTTAATAAATATTTTTAATTGAATAACCTATTTAAAGCATGTTAAACTAAAACCTGTCATTTTTACTGTCTAGAGTAACAATTAAGTGAAGAACACTATGTATGGATGAATTACTGTCTATACTATTAAAACACAATGCCTTTTTTTGAGGCCACCTTAAAATTCTAAAGTATTTACCATTCTACTAGGTGTCTTCCTGCACCATGTGCAGTAAGAAATTTTTCAAAATTTAATTTATATTTAAAAGTTAAATTTTATAAAATATTATAGATTTATTATTTTAACCAATATTTAAATATAGATGTGATTTAGTTAAATATTAAATTAAGATAAAATAATTTTTATTTAAAAATATATTGAAGAATATATATGTATATATTTAAATTATAATCTTAGATAGTATTTTCTATCTATTTATATTGTTTCAATATATTAAATCAATTTGTATAAAACTAAAAAAATGATATACAATTGTGTAATTATAAAAAAATAAACTAAACAATATTTATAAAAAAGTTTAGATATATATGAAACTAATGATTTTACGATTAAAAATATTTTTTTTTAAGTTGTAGCAATTTTTGAAAGTTTTAGTAATACAAATTATATTATTACAGAAAATAAAATAAAATAATATTTTGAAATTTTTAATGTTGTATATGAATATATTTATTTTATAGATGATGTATAAGATATAACCATATTTAAAAAAAGTTTACCAAACTAAATATCACTATTAAATGTAATGTATGAGTTATTATCACCTTCTAAAAAATTTATCAAAAATATAAATCAATATTCAATGAAATCATTCATGTCATATTTTTTTGGAAGACATGTCATCAATTTTAGTACATATGTCATATTTTTTTGTGAAACTGATTGTAAAAAGTACATGTGTCAAAATCAATTCTCAAATCATATATAAAAGACTTAGATTTAACTTGCTCATGAAGAAATTTGATTGAAGGCATAAAACATATTTTATCAATTAGATTAGATTTTAGAGGTACAAAAAAGTGTGTGACCAGAAAAAGAAAAGAAAAGATGTACAAATACGTGAGACTTTTTATCATCATCATGAGTCATCGCCATATACGTGAGACAGTATTATGTTTAGAAGACAGACTTATGTAATCGACGTAATACGTTTTGTACAAGACTCGTATATATATTACTTTTTTTACGGCAACTCGTATATATATATATATATATATATATATATATATCTCCTAGATATAATGTTAGGGTTTTAAGTATTCATAAGCCATGTCATTTTATTCACAAGCCATGTCATCTATTTAAGTGTGCCATGTCATATTTTTTTTGGTGAGAGTCTTTGTAGAGATGACACATAAGCAAAATTTAAAAAATCACTTCTCAAATATAGTCTAGGGGATGCCACTGAGATATATTTTATTCTATACTTTTGATTAAATGTTTTATTATTTTATAAGTAATTGCAGCTTTAATAACTAATTCAATGCACATCCGCCAATCTAGGGTATTTTGTTAACCAATATTCACCAAACTAAATATCAGGATATAAACTCAATCTTGACGAGATTATATTCCTAGGAATTAGGACAACGATACCTACTTAGTATTCAATATATATATACGATATTTCTACCTTTCATCCCTACCACATCTTCTTCAAAGCTTTATAACTAATACATGTCTTATGCTATGCAATTGTCTTACCTTTTCGACGTGAAACCATTCAAAATTGGCTGGTGCATCCGTGTGAATATCATCCACACCTAGAAACAATTCAATCCAAAATTCGGTGAATCACTAGAAATCATCTTAGCAACAAAAAGGTAACTAATCCAAACCTTGAAACAAAAAAAAATGCATTTGCAAGTGTTAGATATTTTGATGTTCATCGAAGATATATTAATATTTTCTTATGTTACTATGCAGCGTGTAAAATCTCATGCAACCTGTAGGCAAAACAATTTGATGCGGCTGTGCAGCGTTGCCGTGTTAGACAATGGAAGATAATAGAGAATTTCTCTTCGAGTCAAGCAACTGGATTATACAGACTAAACAATCATGTGTACCGAATGTCTTTCATAGCACGCCCCTCCGTTGATTCCATGTAAAAGTGTAATTAACGATGACATGTTTTTTCATTGATTGAGTTTGAAAGTATTATGAGTGGAACTTTAAAGATATGTTTCTTAATTGGTAAGAAAGTCTATATGTAATTTTATTTTGAGGGGAGAGGTGGAGTGGTTAATTTGTTTTACTTCGTCTCTTCCTATACATGTTTAAAGTCGCTTGCTATCAATATTTTGGTATGAATGTTGTTTCTGTAGACATGATTGAGCAAGCACTATAGGTTGGTAATCTTCAAAATTTCAAATGTAGTGGGAAAAAAGAAAGAAGATTGAGTTCACACTAAATAAAATCATGGAGTAAGATATATATGATCTTTATACATAATAACTAAGCTATATATAACCATATAAATGTCATTTTTGTCGGAAGTCCACTTATTTTTTTAGAAAAATTGTACAAAGTTAAATGTACTAAATTCGGTAGTCTTTTCGGACTTTATTAAATAGTTCAAATTCTTAAAAAAAAATCCTGAATCCCATTTAACATATTAACAATAATTAATTATAATACACCTTAAGCTTAGTATAATAATATGATTTCGATTATACAAAAAGATAATTGAATTAAATTTTGTATTTTTCGAATTTCCTTTTATTTAAACAGTAGAAATTCCTTTGATTTAAACAACAATACCTACATTTAATTAATTATGCCTTCCTATCAAAATTAGTATCAACAGTTATTGTGTAGAATTTTTATTTCTATTAACGCAGACCATTAGTAAACTAGATGGTAATATGTGGGTTTTATGTATTGAAACAATGTGATAATGTATGATTTCTAAACGGGTCCTAAACACTTCAATTTGAATAATCCAAATACAGAATAACATGAAAAGACCCAAATTAAAAACTGAGTGCTTAGCAATATAAGACGTAAAAATGAATTACTTTCAATTATTGACGTCAAAACTCAAAAATTCAACTCAAACAAAAAATAGTAATTTCTAAAGTGAAAAAAAATATTTCACGCTTTTAAAGCGTTAATAGTATTTATAATTCCTTGCCATTGTATATTTTTAATATATGTTTTTAATTATTTACCTTTAATTAATCAACTAAATAGTTTATATTCAAACTAATAATACATATTATTATGGCAAGTATCATTTATAAAAAGATATGCTGCGATTTTTAATAGATAATGCTTCTTTAATTCAAAAAACTTAATGTCAATATTAATTTATATTATTAATTACGAAATAATTTATATATATTATTTAATAAAAGTATTTAATATTTTGTTAGATTTTTCTCAACAGATTTTGTTATAATTAAAAACAAGTTCAAATTTATAGTTAAAATTCATTTATTGTTAATATTTTATTGATTATTATGTCATATTATGTAATTAATGATCTAGACCTATTATGATTTATGATTTGCATCACGCATAACCCTTAAACATACGTTGAATTCCCAGAAATATAGACTTCCTCATATAGAACGAGCCACCTAAAATAATACTTCTCAAAAACATACTCATGAGTATTTACTTGCCATATCAAAATATAAAGTGCACCATATTGATACAATATTCATCAAATCAGGTAAAATATATACACATGATTTCTCAATACAAATAGCTATAGTTTCAGTAAAGATCAAATATTCATGAGAATGTTTATTAAATATAAGTTCAAATTAAATTATTTTAAGTTTTTACTCGATCAATTGTGACAGAACGAGGTTTGATGGTAGATTTTTAATTAACAGTTTTTATTTAAATTTAGACCAAAATATATAGGGTCACTGCCTGGCCACAAATCCAGATCAAATATGAACATTGATTTCATATTAACAATTAATTAAATATAATCGCATAAGTGGTAAAAAAATAGAAAAAATTAAAATAAATAAAAATAAATAGGTTAATTTATACATATGATTCCACAATACAAATACATATAATTTCATTCAAACGCAAATACTCATACATCTGCTTACTAAATCTAAACTCAAATAGAGGTATTTTAAGTTTTTACCAGATCAATAGTGACGGGTCGTAATTTAATGATAGATTTTTAATTAACAATCAATACTATTAAAACATGAGAACTTTTTATCTACTTGCAAATGGTCTAGGTTGGACCATTACATTTTTTTCAATTTCCTAATATTTCTTTTATAGCCAACTTAATTATTATTAAATATATACTATATCTAACCAATTATTTTAATATTTCACAATAAGATCTTTAAAAATATATTCTTAAGTATCTTTTACTAAGATTACATCTTAATAATATATTTTATTTAAAATGTAAATACACATTTCTTTTTAGTATTTACTTTTAAATCAAAAAATTCATGATTAAAAACTAACTGTAGTTAAAAACGATTTTTAATTCATTTTTTATTTATATACTAAGAATTAAAATTATATAGTATTTATATTTACATAATTTATATTCATAATTAAATTGCTACATCAAGTAATAAACATAAAGTAAATTAATCCATCTATTAACTATTTTCTAAATTATAAAATAACATAATAAAATAAATGCATGAATTATACAACATATTTCAACTTATTAAAACAAATATCAAAGTACGATATATAAACTAATAAATAATTTCATAAGTTAATATATATATATATATATATATAATTTAAAAAAATTTAATTTATTTATCAAGTATAATGTGGGTTAAATGACAATAGTTAATTTGTATAATAATGCTAAAAATATAATAATAAATAAATTTTACCAGTATAAAAGATTACAAAAAAATTGCGGGTTTAATAGAAATTTTAAATATAGTTTAACCAGATTACATATAGAGTCATCGATGTTATCGGTTTAATTGCGGGTCCAGACCGGGTTACGGAATGTAACATTTAAAAATATGTACGCAATCAAAATTGCGGGTTAATAAAACTTTTAAATATAATTTAACCATATTCCATATAAAGTCATCGATGTTATCGGTTTAACTGCGGGTCCGGACCGGGTTACAGAATACTAAATATAATACTTCATGTGTAATATTTAAAAGTATGTACGCAATCAAAAATAAAGAAAATATATCATTTGAAAACAATCCCGTCCATTTAAGGGCGGGTCAAAACCATCAGAATACAAACTTTTAAGATTAATAATAATCTCAGACATTTAACAAAAGCGGAAGATCAATACATAGGATGATGAAAAAAAATTTACCCGCCCTCTAAAAGGGCGGGTCAAACTCTAGTATTGATTATAACTGGTCTCTTCACAAGTATATTTTTATAAACAATACTTCCATAATAATATCAACTTAAATAGTTTAAGTAATTCTTAAATTTACTTCCAAAAATATATTTTGTAGTTCATAAATTTAAATTTAGTATATTTATGTATCAAATATGAGTTCAATATTTATTGTTTGTTGTCTTATACATTATCCATAAAATAGGAGTTTAAGTGGGGCTATAGAAAGTTGTCAAAAAAAGTGGAGCTATAGAAAGTTGTTACTTATTTTTTAAAAGAACGTGGTAACTTACGGTTTTATAGGAACAGTTATACTTTTAATATCACGTAGTTATATTTAGATGTCGTTATATTTTTTTGCATTCAATTAATATCAATAGGGTAATGATCCAAAATTAATAGTATTGATATAAAACAGGAAAAAGATCACTAAAACTTGGAACCCAGTTATCTTGAACCACTAGTTAAACAATTTTTTTAGTTTTTAATTATGTTTTTAAAATCTATTTTGTATATCTAAATTCGAAATTTGTTGCCATAAAATCTATATTATTAAAATAGAAGTACACTTAGAAAATGTCCCTAAGTTTTTGAAGTTATTTACATTCATATGTCACTGAGAATTAAATTAAATTACCTATTTAATATTTGTCTTTTTTTCAGTTGAACTAATGTATTGTCCTAATATAAATTAAATTACATATTTTGATGTTTGTCTTTTTCAGTTGAGTTAATGTGTTGTCCTAATATAAAATTGAACTTTCCTTTTCTATTAAATCATTTTCGAAATTATTTATAATTTTATTAATAATGTCTTTTCAGTTTAATAAATACATTTCCTAAATCTAAGTTTATCACATTTAATTATAATAAAAATCGCATATAGTATAGTTGGAAAATTATTGCATCATTACTTAAGTGTGATCATGCAACTACCTGCTATCTTTAATTTAATTAATACTAGTGTTTACCCCGTGCTACACGCACAGAAATAATGTTTGTTTACAAATAAATTCAAATTTTAATGTTTTACACCCATAACTAAACGTTACATGTAAATAAATTAGCCGAAGAAAATAAAAATAAACATATAAATATTTTGTTTTTCTCTTTAAAATATTAACAAATTTATTACTGATCAAACCATAAACATATAATAACTGACTTTTATCTGTTTAGTTTCTTTTCTACATTGTTATAAATTAGTGCGTTGCATACAGATATTTTGTTTGAAGTTTTTTAATTTACTTCTGTTTTGCTATTCCTTCTAGTACATTTTCATAACAATTAACGTGCTCTGTGAGAAATTTATGTCTTTGGCTTTTTACGGTCAGTAATTCATTCAATATCTGCAATAATTTTAAAAATTCAAATAAAACAAACAAAACTGTAAAAACTAAGCATGTAGCGAAACTACATCAAAAAATCACCTTAGAAAATTTATCAAATCATTAATGAGTTTGATTGTCTAGCGCCTATTATTCCTGAGACTCAAGAGGATACGTAATAGTTGAGAAATATATTTTTTTATCATTTATGTATTAAGATATCAAACATCTGAAATTGTATATTGCAAATACTGCAATAATACGATCATGTAGTTGCTAATATGTACCTCTGTTAACTTTGTCTTAGAATTTAATCAACGTTCCCATGAAAGCACCAATTTAGCCATCTTCAACACTTCTTGTCCCTTTCCCCCTACAACCATACAAAAACAATTTTTTTTGTAATAAATATCTGAAACAATAGATCAAAATTAATATCAAACTACTTATCATAGTTCAATCTACATTTTGATGCAAAACCTATTGAACAGTAAACAATCCAACAATCTGATCTTTTCGTGCTCGGTTAATGGAGCCCATTCACATTTAACGAAAATCCCTTTACGGCTTCTTTCTATCTATTTTTTTATGTTCTATAGTCTATTTACAACCAGATCCCCCGTATCCCCTCTTTCTCGAACCTTCTTAGCCGCTAACCAATGCCGATGAAGCAATGTAGTGATCCGCGAAAGCCAGCGAAAATGAACAAAAAAGGGAGATAGTGTCACTAAAATATATAAGAATCGAACTAAGCACTGGCTCGTGATATTCCATCGCTGCAATTCTGAATTTTTGTGTTTCAAACTGAAGAAGGCTGATCGATTGGGAGTTTTTTTGCTGTTTGTTTATGGAATATACTAAGAGTGAAAGGTAAGCGATCATAGATAAAGAAGAAGGATCGTGGCATCGTGGGGTACTGAGTTTCGAAACCGTTATAGGATTCATGTTTTCTTTTTTAGGAATTATCTTGTTTTAATTTTTTTATCCTGTAAATATTTATTATGTGGCACAATATTATTGATTGAATGATTTTTGCTTTAGTATATAGACATGAAGAAAATAGAGAAATATTTAAATCAACATAGCTTAAAACTTGAATGAGAAAAATTAGGAAATTGTTAGTTTATATTTGACTCCATAAAAAAGAGGATAGCAAAGAAAAATCAAAACCAACTATGTTTTCTCTAATAATCTGTCCGACATTATGCAGAAAAAAAAATAAACTGACACAAAGATAACCGCTTCACAATATATGTCAACCATGCTATTATTTAGGATCATCCGTGAAATGGATAAAAGACCACGTCCTCTTAATTTGTTAATGTCAGCTTTTTGTATTTTACAGTTATAAAAAAAAGACTTTCCATTTGTCGGGTTTTAATTGGCAAGACGACTTGCGCTTTAGTATATAGGGATAACTTGTTATCAACATTGGATTTGTTTATATGATACATTATGATACAATAGGCATTTAAATTATAAAATATAATTATTCAAAATAATAATAAAAAACTGTTTTAACATGTTATATTAACAATCATGTAATACATTTAAAATTACAAATATATACTATATCATTTAGTACAAAACAATTATTGTGAAAACAAATTTTCAGACGTTTACGAGTCAAATTCTAAGAATAAAAAATAACAGCGTGAAATTATTTTTTTTAACAAATTTATTTTAATAGAAATTCAAAATATTTGGAATTTCGAAGCATTATGATCCACATCTATACTATTTTAGTTAGGTTTACTAAATTTATATCAGAATATTTTATTAAAATTTTTAATTTCTTTTTATAACTGCAGAAGTAGTTTTCAAACTAAATTTTTGACCAAATATTACAAATACATCATTTTAACACAAAAAAAAATTAAAAACAGATCGCACAGATCATGGTCTAGTTAGGCCTTTAAAATATATGTTTAAGTGATTATGAAAGGTGGTTAGATAATATATACTAAATTGGAAATTAAGCTTAGAATAATAGATTTGGTTCTTATAATATATTTGTTTGTTACGTAAATACTTTGATTTTGAAATAAGATGGCTTATATTTTATATTATTAGGTGACAAAAAAAAAACTGAAGGTACAAATATTTTAAGCTGTCCATACACATATTTATGTAATTGCTGTTTAATATATTGATGCAGTTATTGGGCTTGTTGCACCCGATTATTAAGGGGATATGGTGACTGTTTCATTCATCAAGTAAATGTCGATAGTTAGACACAACCTCGTATCGATAAGGCATCTAATTATATAAAGAAGAGTGCTACTCTCTTTTTGAGAGGCCACGTCACTAATTTGTTCACCCTTAGGGCAACACGTGTCCTCTTTAACAAAACTCACCGTATCATTTTCTGTATCTTGGATTTTTTCCAATTGTCTTTGGGCTTATTCACACAACATGGCCCGTCGAGAACTACCTTTACAATCAAACTTAAACGTCGCGTTTTGTATTAGGATTAGTCATGTCTCCGTCTCGAGTCTCCAGCGTTTCCCCATCGATTGCTCTTTCAACTTCTTCATCCGGTGTGACTGAAGCAGTAACGATTCCCCCTCATAAAGCTCTCCTTAATCAATCATACACGATCTCCATTCAATCGTGCTTTCGGAATCATTCTTCAATCGTTCAGAACATGGCTAACAATATGTTCTTCCTCTCCGATCTCCAGACTGGCCGTTCTTCCTCCTCCGTTCAAGTTCGCCTGCTCCGATTTTGGGAGGCCAGTAACGTCCGGCGTGGTGGAGAGCTTATGGGAGTCGACATGCTCCTTCTTGCTTCTCAGGTAGTCCATTTCACCGCTATTTTTGTTCATAGTTTTAATCAGATCTCCGTTTAGAGTCTGAACAGAATCGTATTAATTCCAGAATTAAAATTCTTTGTGTTTTGGAGTTCCTGTTGTATATTTATTGTAAAGCCATTTATCATGTTTTGATGTTTTTTATATTTTTTTGGCGCTCGCCTAAACGCAGCATGTGTACAGGCTGGCATGTTAGCTCTTCTTCGCGATGCCACAGAGGTAAGAATACACATGGTTTTACATTTCTTTATGATGCAAACTTTTGTCTGGTTTATAAACAAGAGTTCTCTGTTGTTGTATGTGTTCTCAGGTGCAAACTTCACCAGCTTATAAAGGATCGTATCAACAATAGTTTGATGGCTTATTGAATAAGTTAATACATTCTTTTTCGACCATTTTTCCTCATAACATGCCTTTATTAAGTTTGTAGTTCCCATCACTCCTTACTCTTCATATTTCTACTACACTAGCAGCAACTGTTTATTGAAGAATTTCAGTGGAAACATCAAATGGGAGTCCACAACATCTTAATAAACCTCATGGTTGAGGAACCTGTTTACATGGCACCACAAGGAGAAAGGAAAAGTAGAGGCTGGCATGGACATAGAGAAATCGACAAGGAAGATTTTGAGACAAAGCTGAACATAACAAGCACTACGCTCAACGTCACACAAGAAGTTGTATTCTTTTGAAGTAGACCTTGAAAAGGCAACATTTATGGTGCAGATCACTTCAGCTTCAGTTAGAAGGTAACCAAAACCTTAATCATCCCATCTAAAGACTCAACAATACTTTCTTTTGGTATAGAAATTTCGTCACTTTCGTATGAGCTTTTGCACTGTTGAAACGACCAGACCAATGCAAGTCTAAAAATGTGAGTAGAGAGATCCAAAATACACATTCTAGGATGTTCATGGGTGTTTGATTATGATTTAAATTTTTTGATTGTAGGGAGGAGATATTGTAATGGCTTCTGCAAAATTATCAATGTCGAAAGCAGGTACCGACTTACAGAAGCAACTAGAAGCGTACAAGCAACACAGTGAAATTTCCAGGTGTTCTCTCCATGGAAGTATAGAACATTTGCGTCAAAAGGTTCGCCCTACAAAGCAAGGATAACAATCTTAGAGTTATTCATGATGGTGGTAGAAATTATGCATTGATTGTGTGCGAACAAGTGAAATCCAAATCTGAGAAGATGGAAATTTTTCCAAAATATGTAGAAACAAAGATAATGCTTCTGAATGAAGCTGCCTGCTGCTGTTCAATATAAAAAAAAGAGTGAGCATCAAGAATGTTTACTATGTAATGAATACAAACAAAGATATGAATGTTTGTTTAAGAACCTTTGTTTGTGTGTCTATAGCAAGATTGGGAAAAAACCCGTGATCCTTATATCATCTCCTCTTAATTTTTTATATTTTCGCCAACTTTGATAAAAAGTTACGTTAATCAATTTATTTAAAATTATAAAATATATTGAATGACTTTTGTTCTGGTTACTATTTCATTATAATTTATTATTGAATGACTTTTGTTTAGGTTACCATTTCACTATAATTTATAAATTACTATTACAGTACAATTAAAATTGTTGATACACAACGAAGAGAACAAAAGGTGAGCAAATAAAACCCAGTTACAATCCGTAAATTTATATGGTCATAAGACTCAACGCGAGTGAAGTGACCACTACTATAATTAAGCTCCACAACAATTTGTTTTTAATTAACATATGTGTGATGGGTATTATAATTCATTATCGGCAGTCATAGTTAAATATTTTGGTAATGAATCATGTGTATATTTAACATGTATACATAACGAACATTTATATGTAATGATAGTTTCATATATATTATCTATTTATTTTGTTAATAATATACAGTATAAGATTCTAATAAACATCTAAACGTAACGATAGTTTCATATTAATAATATATAAAATTCATAAACATGTATATGTAACGATAGTTTCATATTATTTATTTATCTGTTTTAAAACAGTTTTAGTTATAACGAAAAACATTTTTTATGTGACATAAATCAATAGTTATAAAAGAAAATGTGGAAGTAAACAATTTAATACATAAAATTGATAATTTATAAAATTAAGAATAAAATACATAGATAAAACTATTAATTCTATTTTAAGTTAAAATAAAAACAAAATTTAAAATAAATTTATACAATTAATTTTATTCGTTCGCCCGTAGGGCGAGTTTATCCTAGTGTTTCTATATTTTAATAGTATTGATTTAAATCGCACACACAAAAACAGATAAACAAAGAAAAAACAGGAGTACGAGTGTGATTTGTATCTTGCCACAATTATACAACATACTTTAAACGAAATACTACTAAAGCAGAAAACGTTCCACCATTATACACACAATTATAACACATAACTTTAAACGAAATACTACTAAAGCCGAAAACGTTCCACAATTATACTACTAGACTTCAAACGAAATACATCAAACTCTAGTTACTAATAACATTACATGAGTGAATAATAAGATGGTTTTAAACAAAGTAAAACGCAATGAAAAATAAGTACCGCTTGAAATTGAAACATAGACAAGAAACGAAAAACAAGAGCTTCTTCAAGGACTGATGATGACCTGGAAACAATTTCACCACATGTTTTGAGATTTTGGAGCTCTACGTCGAGAGCCACCACGACGACGTCTGCAGGTTTGAGATTTACGAGCTCTAAGTGGACGTAAATGATTATCAAGCAGACGAAAACCCGTCCGGCATGCCTTCCCCATACGTTTGATATTTGGAGAACCTTTTACCTACAAAATGTATCAACAAAGAGTATTTAGATACGTCAAAACATGCGACTTCTTATCTCTCCGACTTCTTAATTGAATAAAAAATAGTCTAGTTATTTAAATATAATATTATAAACTAATATGATATTTTATTATTATATCATATAAAAAAATTGTCAACATTATTCTTATAATAATTATTATGTTTATCCTCTTAATTCTTTTTTGTCAGACTTTTCTTTTAAAGTCATACAACAATGAGTTATATCGGTTTATAACAACCTTTATAGAGTTTATCAATATATAATATAAAAAATGTTTCATCATCCTCGTATTTTATTCTATGAGAAATCGCATGTATATATTTTTCTTGGTTAAAGAAAAACTTGCCTGTCGCAATTGCTCTCGATGCTCTCGATCGTACTGGGCTAAGAGAGATAGATGCCTATTCTTCATTTTTAATTGAACAAACGCAGTAATACTACACTCCTGCGAGTGAAAAAAAAAATACTTTACTCATCACGCGAGTGAAAAAAAAAAAAGAGTAAAAAGGTTGTTGAGAATATATACTTACTTCTTGCAAATGTTCTTCAGTTGAGAGATGCGTTCTTAAATTGTCAAGGCATTTGTAATCAGGGCCTTTGCCATCACAGCACAATTTGCAATAAAACATTGCGCTAGATCCAACACCCCTATCACTTTCACTACTGCATTTCTGAAGAATGTGTTTCCTTTTCTCTGAAACTGGAAAAAAAAAAAAACAAAGTATAGCTCAGAGACGGCATATAACTAGTTATCAAACAGGACTAGTGGATGGTGAGAGGAGAGAACAAAGAATCTAATCACACCTTGAAGTAAGCTATGCCAGAGCCACTCGGCAGAAGGGAGCAGGACTAAGATTTGGTAAGGCCTAGATGAATAAGCCAGAAAAAGGTTGTGTTTCTGGATTTGTACTAGGTGGGCAACGGCAGTTGAGAAGGCCTCATGTGCATCTGTATCAGATATGACCATAATATTAGTCGGAGTAGGATTAGGTTCTTGCTCATCCAGCAAATCTTGATACATGCGCTTGTATGAGACATCTGTTTCAATAAATTAAAAAAAGGAAAGCATATCAAGTTAGATGAAATTTTTAAACAGCCAAAGATGGATAAAAAAAAACTTGGACTACTAACCGCGAACGGCATGTGCAAGACTGACTCCAGTGGAAGCGAGTCCTCGCTGGAGGTGCTCAGGGATGTGGTTTAAGTTGCCATAGGCAGTGATGGAGACAGGACCAGAGTAGCCAAGTTTCTTAAATGCCTCTTCTAAACTCGGACGGACCCGACGAGCATCATATCCCTCGGGGATAGGACAGTAAAACATGTCCCACCACACCAGTATTTTAGCTGTCGCATATTCAGGCGTTGCCGGGTAGTTCCTTCCCCAATGCTCCGTTACCCGGGTGATTTCTTTGTACGTAGGGTATACAGACTCCTAGTAGTGGACAAGCTCTCAAATAGGTTAGACAATGTATTGAGATATATATATATATAGAGATAGAGAGATAGAGAGAGAGAGAGGATGCTTACTTGGCGTGCATGCTTATAACTCGAGAGATGCTTCCTCAATTTCTCAGGGATTTGGCAATCGAAATTGCACGATTTGCAACAAAGCATGGCAAGTGGTGCGCTTCTGGTCTCAATAATTCTATTATTATCCCTAAACCCTAGTAATTTTCCCCATACCCACAGTGCAGAAGTTCGCAGGGGTGAGATAAAGCAAAGCGACTTCGGATAAGCCACAAACAGATTGTATTGCGACCGTTGTTGTAGCCGGGCCAGATCCCAACAGAAGTCACCTCTCACCGGATTTGATATGATCATCATTGTAGCAGGGGGAGGATTCTGACCTCGCCATTCCACTATATCCCGATACATGATGTACTTTGTGCTTTCTGTTTATAAAAAGGTATTACTTAAATTTTAGTGATATATTATCACAAACAAATAATGAACCTAAGTTAAAAGTTCCCCACATGGTTAAAAAAAAAAAAACAAACCGGATCTGGTGTGTGCTACCGAAACTCCAGTAGATAAGAGCCCTTTCAGGATGTGAACAGGGGTTTCTGTTTGGTCACCATAGGCAGTGATGGAGGAAACTGGACCGGTGTAGCCTCGTTCCTTGAACGCCGCTTCTAAACTCGGCCGGATCCCACCAGCATCATAACCCTCAGGAATCGGACAGTCCTTCATATCCCACCACACAGCTATTTTAGCAGCCTTCGCCGCTTCCTCCCCCCACCACGACATCGATCCTCTTAACCTAAACAGACACAGACGCAAGTCCTCGATCTTTGTAGTACGGTTTCTCTTAAAGACACCAAACTATAATGGGCCTAAATGTAATCCACTAAAAAGCCCGTGGACTTACGAGACCGCACCTTCTTTTGTATTAGAGGCAGACAAATATGGGTCTTTAAATATCCGTTTTTCCATTTTTAACATATTAAATTAATAATATACTAATATCTTATTTTATTATTATATATAAAGTTTGGTTCCTCAGAATTATTAATTAACATGATCGCGATACATGTAAATTACATATTTAAGATTATGACAAGTGGTAATTTTTCTTCTAATTAAAAACATATAACAAAAATGAATTTTGTTTGAAAAATAGTTATAACTATTGTCTAATGGTAATTTTCCATTACACGCAAATCAGTTTTTACAAATCACTCGACCTGCACCCATCCTACGACGGGTTAAACAGGGCGGAACCACAAATGGGACATGGATGAGGTATAAATTAAAAAAAATTGTTGGGTAAAAGTCCATGTTCGAAAACTCGGACAACTCGGCCGAGTATACGGTGGATACACGCTCGGCGGCAAGCAACCGCGTCCAGTTGGTGTTATTGGGTTAAAAACTCGGTTCTCTGAAAAAACAGTTTTTTTTTTTACTTTTTGAGTTAGAAATGAATGTTTTGTTGATAGAATTGCTATATTTCGGTTATCCCTTATATATTAAAATAGAAACACTTTTAAAAATAAACCTTACCTTCATGTGTGATTTACAAGAGTGCCATTTACACGTGGCAACTCTACAATCACTCTCACCTCTTTTAGCTAAAAACCATTAGTTTACTAGATTAATTACAACTTTTGCCATTGATCACATTTATTAGTTTCGAATATTATGTATACTATAGTATGTTACGGATTCTTTATAGTATAATCATATATTTGTTACAAAATCATGTTTCAAGAATAAAACAATTGCTTAATACAAATTTTAAATATATTTGCGTTATAAATTCTAAATATATTGCATGGTTATGTATACAAATTTTTTATATTACTAATAATATATGTCATCAAATAGATATTCAAATCAACTTTTTAAAAAAAAAAATCCCAAAGTATACCATTTTGATTATAGTTGTAGTTACGACTTTGATTATATTTGGGATTTTATCAATAACCATATAGTATATAAAACCATATTATATACACACCATAATCATATTATATTTGGGATTTAAAAACACTTTTTCAAATGAAAAAAAATCAATGGTTTAATATCACACCATAATATTTGATAATTTTTTATTCAAATAGTCCATAAAAATACCACTTTCAAAAATGATGATCGGAAAGTCAATATTTAATATCGTAATCACTACTGCTAATCACATATTTAAAAACGATTTTAATGGCAATGCCCCAATCATAATCTATTTGATAATATTCTAATAGTTTGAAAAAGAAAGTCAATATCATAATATTATATGTTTCCATATTAAGAATGTAGATCAATGAGATTATATTCTCATCTTTAATATTCTCATTGATAAATGTCAAAAAAAAAACTTTCAAAAATTTAATCGAGATTGACCATATAAAAAAACAAAAGTCAATAAAATGAATGGCCTATTGATTCAATTAATTACATTTTCTTATAAATAACTATTGCCGTTTCAAATTTGACAATACAATATACATGTAATTTAAATTTTCTTTCCAGTGCTGAATTTGTGTGATCCGTGGCTGTATATAAGCTAAGTTTAATGACAAGATCTTTTTATTTACAGCAAATTGCAAAATCAATCTGGTAATTTGTGTGTTAATGAAATTTGGGCGATAATTTTGGAACATAAATTTTGGTAAATTAATTTGTGAATATGTTATGTAATTAATCAGATATGATCTCATCATTTGAAATCCAATCTTTATATCTTGTATATAAATAGATTGTCTCGAGCACATATACTCATCACAATCTTCTTCTCAAATCTTCATTATAATATCCTTTGTTATTACTCTTAATAAAAGTACAAACGAAGAGTTTAAAAAACACTTTCCATATGAATTGTTTAATTTTTTTATTTGTATTTAAATTTGTTCCTTTCATATTTTATTATTTTATTGCTTATATTTCATTTATCTTACTTTCCATAGTGTAATTCAATGTTTCTTCTATAACAGTTGTTAGTCACCATATGTTTTCTAAAATTTATGTCTGATTATCAATCATGCCATTATAATTGATTTTGTTATGAATACATACTTATTATTGGAAACTTTTTTAGATTAACAATCACACAATCTTAACTACATGTAATCATATAAGGTTTAAAAGACAGATTATAAGTATTAAACGGGTCTATTAAGTGCAAAATTGATGTAATTAGTGCAAAATTGAATCAAATTTTCAAATTTACGGGTCTATTAAGTGTTTGCCTGCAGTAATAAATTTTAAAATTTATATTATATTTAAATAACTGTAGTTTATATTGTAGATTTTATTAATTTCATACCAATATTTTAATATAAATTTGATTAAGTTAAACATAAAATTTAGTTTTTTAGATTATACTTATTAATTTATTTATGTAAAATTATAATTCTAGATGCATTTTAAAATAAATTTTGTTAAGTTATACACACAATTCAAATCAAAATAGGAAAAATAATAAATATTTTACATAAATAGTTTCGAAATTGATTAATTTATATAATTACCATTTCATGTATAAGGGATCAACTCTTATATCAATCACCAATTTATAACTGATTTAAATTAAGATTTTATAGATGCCAAAATGTGTTTCCTATTGTATTGTCAATCACCTTTAAATATGAGATTGATATTACTCAAAACTTATTACTTGCGCATATTACTCAAACATTTACAAAATGCATTTAATAATTCGACATCTGGTGGAATTTTTAATTTGCGTGGAGATTACTTCAAACTAGGTACCATTGCATGTATAAATAGGAGATACAAACTATCATATTGACTTCACAATTGTTTTCTTCTCAAAACCACTAAACCACTACATAAGTTTCCACCCCCTATTATATCAAAGAGTTTTTGAAGATATTATGTTTTTCTCTATTTTATTTTTTTTATATTATGTTATGCTATTGGACGGTTTTATACATTTATTTATTTTGTTTTGTTTTATAAATTCATACTTTATTTTATATTAGATGTTGTTTATTCTTGTGGTTCTTTTTGATTTTTTTTCCACCGCCTATATGACAAATAAACTAATACATTAACAACTTAAAAAACATGTATAATTTGTTAGTTAACCACAAATTTTCGTCCGACTTTAATTTTATAATCTTTTCTAAATTTTTGTATGCTCTGGAATTTTATAATATCTATAATTTCAAATTTTCTCACTCTGCGCATGGCGCGGGTTATCAACTAGTTATATGTATATAAAACAAGAAAGACGAAGAGAAATGCGAAGAATAGTTGTCCACGGCGAATTTAAAGTTGCAGGGAAAAAAATTGAGGGGAAGAAGACAGGGGTATTGTTGTCAATTCGCCATCATTAATGACAAAAAAATAAAAAAACATATCTGAACACTTATGCTGTTCGAACCCAAGACCTTCCTACAAACAAAGATAGACCTAAACCACCGGATCGCTCTATGATTTCTCTTCTATTCCTGCAGAATAAATAAATATCTATATATATTTATTAAAACAATAAAAACTAATCCCCGATTAATCCACGATTAATCTCCTATTTTTATGCTATTCGCTAGGCGTTCGACCTCCCGACTCACGTCTAGCGTAATTTTGAACATGGGATAAAACTGATTCATCATGGGCTTGACACAATGTGCAGACTCCCTAATCCCTTCTGCGTTTTTATCTATCAACAGACCCGACGTTGTTTTTGTTTCTTAAAAGCCTCTGATTCTGCTAGTATCTCTTCATACCAAAACACTTCTGCTAATAGAAAAAAAATGTCAGCTCTGTGTCCAGTCTGCAACCTAACTCTTCCTCTTCCCCAAATTGAAAGGTAAACAATAAATCACTTCTTATTATGCTCCTCTCTCTTCGCATCAATTCAATCCTCCTCACACGTTTTTTTCTCCCCCCCCCCCCAATGATTCAGCCATGTGAATTCCCACTTCGAAGACGAAGAAATCGATCCACAGATCGCTAGTGACCACTACTTGGCTCTGCAACTCGCCTCTGATCATTCTTCAACCCTAAAGGAACCTGACAACGTAGCCAAGAGGAGCCCATTCTACAGAATAGGAAACGGTGGTTTGATTTGTTTGCTAAAGAACTGTATGTTGGAGTCAAAGTCCAAACCTTTGGAGTCTAGCACGAGTTTACTATCAGGCTACGTCGATCATTTCCAATCCTCCAAGGAGGATAAAGGATGGGGATGCGGATGGAGGAACATCCAGATGCAATGCTCTCACTTGCTTTCTCGCAGAGACCAAGATGATGTTAAAAGAGTTCTCTTCGGTGGCTCTAACTTCGTTCCCGACATCCCCTCGCTTCAGCGGTGGCTAGAGCTGGCTTGGAGCAGTGGGTTTGACGTCTCCGGAGGTTTGCATTTCGATAAGCGTATCTACGGTTGTAAGAAATGGATTGGGACTACTGAATGTGCTGCGCTGTTGCGTTCATTCGGGTTGAGAGCTAGAGTTGTTGATTTTGCTCCGGAGAAGTCTAAGTCGATGTATCTTTCGGTTCCTGGCTCTGCTGTTGCGCCTAGGAGGAGGGGGTATGGTCCTATGGATAGATACGTGGTTAAAAAGGGTGAGAGTGGGAAGGGGAAAGGAGTTGACTCTCATGGTGGTTCTAGCTCTTCTAGGATCAGCAGCAAAGGAGCGGTTTTGATGGAGTGGGTTTGGAATTACTTTTCGAACAACAGGTTGGATGTTTCCTCTGGTGTTCATATCACGAACAAAGGGTAAGGTGGTTGTGGTTCTGTTTTCAGTTCGATTGATCTTGGCCATGTCTTCCTGAGTCTGTTGTAATCGTGTGTGTTTACTGCATGCAGTCCTTTGTATTTCCAACATGAAGGGCACTCGAGAACTATCGTTGGGATTCAGAGACGGTTGCAAGGAACTACATTTACTCCTCAGTACAATCTCCTGATTCTGGACCCTGCTGATGTGAGTTTTACTGATTTTTTTTTAAAGTGAATATGAATGATAAGATTTTTTTACTAATGTTAAATGTGAGTAATGATGGTGAGACTTTTGAATGTGAGAATGCAGTTTACTAGAGGTATAGAGAAAGCGCTTCTAGATAAGAGAGGGTGGGAGGGATATCTTAAAAGAGGAGCCCACACACTGACTTGTCCCGAGTATCAGGTCTCAGTTTCAAACTCTGATATCCATCTTTTTTTTTTCCTTTTTTTTTTGGTATCTCAGTAATCATAGTTTAGTGATATCTTATCTGCTCCGAGTGTGATTAAGAAAGATTATGATGTGTTATAATATACATACACACAGATGTTGTACGTTGATAATGGGATTGCTACTGGCGAGGAGTTGGAGCAGCTCAAGACCATTGATAGTCAGTTTGTTCAATTCTAATGGCTTGAAGAATGATTATTAGAGGAATCTTAAGTTAGTTGCAATTTGTACCTTGGTATCATGTATAACATTTTTTTATGAAGGGAATCATGAACTAGTTGTAACTCGGCACTGTATACATACTTCTGTACCGTATATACATTTGTTTGCTATATAATGTATCCATGATGAGTAACCTATTTGGATATAAAAGATGTGGCTATTTATTAGAAAAAAAGTCTGAGAAAGTTACAGAATGACAAATTTTGAGATCTGACCAGATATAAAATGACAACACCTAAGAATATAAATGTCTTATCTCAAAAGAAATTGAAGGACTTTTGAGAGAGTCATAAAAAAAAAAAAAGCGCTTTAGAATTTTTCATACCATCTCTCGCAGTTTGGTGATTCCTTCTGGCAACAAAACTTAGTGACAACACAACTGTTTCTCTTCCACGGGGCTCCGAAAACTGTGACAATTTTTAGAGGTGTTAGCTTAAGAGGCAGCCACCTTCTTCCGTACAATCCTCTTTCGCCTAGCCTTTGGAGGTGGTGGAGAATCCGAAGTTGAGTCCTGTTGCTTCATACCAAGTAGTCCTGAGACTATTGCATTCTTTGAGATGAACCATCTTGACTCTGGCTTTGCTGCATTTTCCTCTGAGGGTCGGTTGTATGCTTTCGCCAGTAGATCATCGGACTGAGCAAGCGGGTCTGCCTCCACACCTAGCCATACTTGTCTTGATCTTTCCCCTAACTGAACGTTCATAATCCTGTTCCACATCCAGTCCATGTTCATTACACAAATCCCCACACCGAAGGTTTCCTAAGGGGGTGGGTGAAAGAGAAGTAATACCTCACGGCAGTGCCAAAGAAGAGTGCTACTCCAATGACATCAAAGTGGTTGCTCATTGCTCTTTCAAATCCACATAAAAGCTGATATCTCAGGTTTGCGTATAAACCAAGGAATGCACCATAACCAAGAGCGTTTGTGGTGATTGATGGGACTGTCACAGATACTCTGCCAAAACAAAGATGCAAAAACTCAAAAATTAGCAATGAGCTGAAAGAAATTAGTAAACAGAAGATGTTGATGACCTGTTTTTCTTCTTTGCGGCCAGAAAGTTTGACAACGAGCCCTGGAGAGTTCCCGTTGCGACTCCAAGAATGGATAGCTCTGCGGCCTTGTAGAAAAGAGAATGGATCCTCTTCTGCAAGTCGAACTCTCTAAGAGGATAGCTCATCTCGAACACGTTATTTGGTAGCTTCTGCAGCGTATTTTGAAGGTCAAACCGGAACGTGTTTCCGTAGGAACGACATGGAGCCAGCAACCAAACAGCAGCTGCATTGCATGCTGATACGGTAAGCACATTTATGAGCGCAAGATCCCATTCCTCTTTTATTCTGCAAATTAACAGAGTAAAAAACAATTTAAGACAAAGGAAATAAGAAAGCTACAAAAACTAATAAACGGGAGTCAGTTTACGCTTTACCTTTCCTTGCGAGTCTTCACTTCCCACCAAACCGAGCATCCAACAGTGGCAGCTTGCTCCAAGAGAAGTCTATAGAGAAAGGAAGGATCCGCCAACATCCTAACACAAAGACAGTCACATAGTCAAGAAGACTGTGAAGAAAGTCCACATCTGACTACACGGTTTTCAGAAGATACATTACCTGCCAACAAAGGCCCTTGACAATCCCTGAGGAAGAGCACGAGAGATGAATCTAGTTGTTGTAGGACGAGCATTAATAGCAAGGAACTTAACCATTTGTGCTGAGCTGACCAAACCCTGCATACAAAAAGTTTCCATAAGTTTTTTAAAAGATCTCAAATAAACCATAAAAACGAAAGCTTCAAGGACATGTCACCATTTCATATGCTTGGCGGAGGCCAGCAGGCAAATCCAGCATTGTCTTTTGCCACTCGTTCAACACAGCGTCAACGAACTTCCTATCAAAAAGCTGGAAAGAAAGAAAGAAACACAAATGTCAGTAAAGATCAACAAAAACACAACACGTAAAGATATCTTACCTCTGCGAGGAACATCCTACGCCTAAAGAGACCACCTTCGTCTCCATCATCGTCATCATCAAACTCGTCAAAGTAATCATCATCATCACCATCATCGTCACCTCCGTCGCCACCACCGAAATTGACACTCTTTCCAATGTCTCCACCACCTCCTCCAGTTGCAATCTGCAAATGCAAAACATAAATAAGAAAATTAAAAAAAAAAAAAGCTAATCTTTTTACTAACAGCAAAAGCGTATCTCCAAGGAAAACATCATTCCTAACATCTTCTTGAGATAAAACAAATCCAACCACAGATTACTGTTAACCCATGATAGTTATACGATTCATTCAGCTTATTATCTAGAGACCGAGTAGAGTAGTACTAATAGTTCCAAGAAGATTGAACAACTCTCTGCCCTCTCAGTAACCAACTTGAACAGAGCAAGACGACAATAGATAACAAAGGCTCAGCCTTTTGATAGAATTCACTAAACCATTCTAAAACTCTTTGATTAGGAACAAGAGAGGGAGAGAGAGAGAACCTCAGGGGTAGACTCGACTTTCTTCTGGGTCATATCAAGCTTTCCTTTTTCCAAGGTAACAGCTCCTACCGAACCAAACTTCCCACCTTTCATCTCCGGACGCATCTGCGCACTTGGGGAAGCTGCAGAGCCAGACGAAGAAGAAGTACCTAACTCGCCGCTGAATTGCAGCTGTAAGCATCGTTCGAGACCTGAAACTGAATCTCCGACGGAATCGATAAGAGAAGAGGAGGAGGAAGCTCTGATGAAGCAGCTGCGACGGAGCTTACAAGGGAGAGTGGCGATAGGGCGAGGAGGGATTGGTAAAGAGGGTTTGAGTGGAGATAAGGGTTTTGGAGCGACGACGCTGCTCTGAAACACCATATGCGACATGGCTTTTCCGAGTTTAAAGACTCAGCCTTTTGGATTCTGCTAAAGATTTGATTTTGTTGAAGAGAAAGGCGGCAGAAAGCCTTTTCTTCTCTCTTGAGGATGTCAGAGAGATGAGAAGAGGAGATATCGCCAAAGATACAGAGCAAACCCAATCTTTGTTTCTCCTTTTTCCACCAACTCGAGTTTTAATACTTCTGGCTAACTCAGAGGGTTTCAAGTCGGCCTAGAAATCTAGCCTCCCCAAAGTGTATACATTTTCATGTTTTTGTTTGCATCTACGAATACATCCAATTTATTGGCACACGTCAAGGGGAGATTAAATCGAATGTAAAAAAATATAAAGTTTATCAAAAATCAAATCTCTTTCTATCAGTTTACACGCTTCACATAGACGTATCCTCAGAGAGTTTTTTCTTTTGTTTTTGTTTAATAATAATACAAACCAACAAATATGAAAACGAAAATGACACATTACATAATAGGGATACTGTGATGAATAGCATCTTCTTCTTCTTCTTCCTCTAGTCAACATGGCCGCAAAGCTTTGATTATGGATGTATATCTAAAAAGATATACACACCCGTTGTCTTTAGTTTTGTGATCTTCTGTGCAAACTTGGCTTTAGCCAGCCATCCTAGAAACCAAAGTCAATTGGTTGGCTTCTTATTGGAGGATAGGTTACTTGTTGCCTCCCCGTTGCTGCATTCTCTGTTGGTTTCACTGTTGTTGCAACGGGTTCAGGCGGGGGTGGCTGCGGCATTGTTTGGCTATTACCTTCTGTGGCGGCTATAGCTGTTTCTGTGTTTGGAGTTGAAGACGGATCGCTTTTTTCTTCCGAAGGAGTTTCCTCGACCATAGGAGGCTCAGATACTGTCTCTGTCACTGGTCCATCCACATGTGCTGCTGTCTCAGCAACTGCTACAGTTTCCGGTGCTGCTGACTCAGAATCAGCTGCAGTTTCTCGTGCTTCTGACTCGGAAATCGCTGCAGTTTCTGGTGCAGCTGACTCGGGAGCGGCTGCAGTTTCCGGTGCTGCTGACTCAGGATCGGCTGCAGTTTCAGGCGTAGACTCGGTCTGTGGTTGTTCAGAAGATGGAGGAGCTTCAATAGCCAACGGCTTAGCTGGTTCTTCAATAGCCAATGGCTTAGTTGTTTCTTGCGTCTTCAGTGTGGGTAGTGGTTTCTTGGGAGCAGAGATGGAAGCAAAGATTGAAGACATTCCGGGAGGGAGAATCTCGATTGGAGGCTTTTTGGATGCATCAGATAAACTCGTGAGCTTTGAATCCTCAAGAGAAGCCAAAAACGCACTTGCGGCATCGGTTTTAGAAGATGGAGCTTGCTCAACTTCCTTCTGCAGCGTTTTATTCCAAGCCTGGACCAAGTTCTTTAGAGTTGGACGACCATGTGCCTGTGTGATAGAAAGTCGGAAACAATAAAAGGTTCATAAGAAAGCAAATTCGAGAAAGGAAAAAAAAGATTGGTAAAACTGAAATCTTACATGGGCATGTAGTACAGCTTCTGCGAGCATTCCCGTGTCTTGCCATGCCTTCTCCATGAGCGCATTGTCACCTAGAACTGCAGCAGCAAATGCTGATTCTCGCCCGAGGCCTAAGGATATCAGATTGTTTACCAGACCCTGAAAACAAAGTTAAAATAGCCTTTCAATTAGGGACCTGAATATACAAAGAACAATCTCCCAAGTTTTAAATTTACCAAAGAAAGAATGAAAGAGAAATTGCGGACATACACTTAAGCGTGTCAATTCTCCATGGTTCGCTAGGCGTAATGCAAGACCCCGTAACTCATGACCCTGTAAAGCGCCTTTGACCGAACCTGCAGTGGCCAGTCTTTTGAGAGCTTCACGAGCTATGTCAGCGTGTCCAGTGGCATCTGCAGCATCTATAAGCTCGAGAAACTCCTTAGCGAATTTCACTATTCCCTCCACCGCTTCGACAACGTCTTCTTTCTTCTCAGCTGTCAAAGAGAGAATGTCACTCAAATCCAGGCCTAACCCGTCCTGTCCAATGTCCCTGCTATTACTCATTGTGAGAAGACAATGAAGCGCCCTCTTCAGATCATTGCTCTGCATCGCTAGGTCAAACTCCAGCCTGAAAACATGTGAGTGAAAATAATCGCTGATATCACTTTTGTGCGAGTACACAGCCAGAATGAAAGATGGACCACATGTGAGTGAAACACTGGGTTCTATTCGCAGTCCGGCACAAGAAACTCGGAGACGAGAAAACTGAGAATAGTAGGAACATATTGAAGGAATTAGCTGCACCAAACATAATATGCTTCTTTTACCTCTTCGATATTCCAGGCAAATGAAGAGCTTCTGTTGCATATCCCATCCCTAGCATAAACTGTGCCAGATCGTCATGATGTTCTCTCCCGAGTCTACTTGCCCTGCGCAACAGAAACAAATGTTGTATATTCCAGTAGTTTACTACTCGCGTAAGACGATATAATGAAAAATTTATCAATACCATTTAACTGCACTAACAGCATCCCCGTACGCTGCAAGACAACGGCAACGGATACCAGGATGGCTCAACGATATGGCATGGGCACACATGTACCTATCAAGAAAATGAAGGTGTCAGACAATAATTTATATCAGTAGTTAAATATTTATATGATCATTCAGTAGCTAAAATGATCATTCAAGTGACTGATAAGACGATCATGGCAAGATACTGTTTCTTTGTAACTACATATATTTGTTATACGTTGAAACCCTGGACTGCAAATGGAAGAAGGCATGGAGACGACCTAGTGCGTACTAAGAATGAAAAGAAAAAAAACCTTGATCTAACTGAATATACGTGTCTTCAACAAAGAGATCTTTTAGCAAGAGTCAGTCTTGCTTTAAGGTAAAAACATGGATACTCTTGATACCTGTCAATGAGCCAAAGAACTCCATCCCGTACACCAACAACAACAAGAGGCCCCACTGGTCGTTTCTGCTCCACTGGAAAACGAGTAACAGCAACTGAGACTCCACCGCCACCTACAGCTACCTCACTTGCCCTTCTTTCATCCATGTCATCACCATCACCTCTAGATTGTCTCGGCAATGATAAAAATGGTGGAACAGATGGAGCGTTTTGGAAAGAAGCTAAACGTACCACCTACAATGAAAAAGTATACACGTGAGGTGAAAGTTTGACATATATATCGGTATAAATGCAGTACAAAAAATTCAAGATTAGACATGAAAAATTAAGCTTCAAAATCAGTTATGTATATATATATCTCACGTAAAGCAAGAAATGTGTACCTGCAACATGGGGGCCCTCAATAATATCCTTTCTTGCTTGGCACTCTGGGCACCTTCTACTGTGATTAAGGCTAACTCACCATGCTCTGCAACTGCTCGAGCCTGCGCCTCCTTAAGTTTCATTTCTTCCTTCATCTTCATAGTCTCTATATCAATTTCAGAAACCCCCGCATCCACAAAAACACATCTGGAAATCGAGGCATGGAAGAAAGTATTAGCATTCCTCCCTAGATATTTTGTTTCAGAAAGTAGCAAATTAAGGTAACCATGCCCTTATCAAAGTCAGAACATGGAAAATACATTCAAAGAGTTTATACTCTCCGAGAAGTTGGATTCTCCCCAACCAAGACAATTAAAATAACTGGTGATACACAACTGCTGCAAAACAGTTTTTAATTTGTTTCATCCGAGTGGAAGTCTTGAAGAAGCATTCAAGGTAACAGATACAAAGTAGAAAGAAGTTCTTGGACCATATATAGGACATTAAACTTACTCAATTGTGGTTGGTGTAGCCACAAATAGCTGCCTGCGGTGCCAAACAGCTCCAGTAGCATGTGAAATGGCAACATCACCAAGATATCTATACTGAGGGCGCAACGACGATATGACCATGTATTTTTGATAAGCAAAAGCACAATACTCAACTGTTTCGTCCCACGCTGTCCATTCTGGCTGAGGTAGCATACCGCCTACTGGCTCAAAATTTTCCCAACTGCATATTGAAAATTCCATGTGGATTAATATGGAGCCAAGTTACTACAACATGAAAATGCCTCAAAACTGAAGTCGAGTTAACCAAACTGGAGCCACTAATCAATCACCTGTAGAGCTGGTAGTTTAGCGGTGCGGACTCGGTAGATCTCTGTGAAGAACCATCATCATAGCTAGAAAACGAAGAAACATTACTGTTTCCAAATCCTGAGAGTGGCATCGACTGAATGGTTGAAATAGCTGAAGCAGCAACAGGACTAATCCTTCGGGATGTGCGATAGCCTATTCCAAGTAGAGCACCACCATGCAGTCCAATTACCTGCAAAGAGAAAATTTGAAGCACATTATTGCTTACCTAAGCCTAGAATTCAGGTATAGACAAGACATACTATCCTTTGATAAGTTTTCCACATACAAAATACACCACCACTTGGAGTCGAGAAGAATAATCAATGCGTAAGATTCTCATGTTCATCAACCATGTCCTTTTGGTCAAACGTCATTTAGTAAACAACTGGATCCAACAATTTTACTTTTGTTTATTTTGTAGTAGTTTTTCCATATATTTAATGCAAATTTCACACCAATTCTTAGGAGCATGATTAGATAAACTATTCAATGGAACTACTTAAAAAGCTAGCTCGAGAATACATAAAGAGGATCTAAGATAAACGAACAAATAATGAACTGGATACAAAAGATGAGACTAAACACATCAAAAACGATCACCGAATAAAATAACTCACGTAAAAGACACATACCGGTTCAGAGCGACCTCCTACAGATCTCATGAGAATGTTTGAGGTTCCATCATCCAAGAGAATACGAACTTGCACACTAGCTGATGAAGCTGCATTAGCAGCAGCAGCAGCTTGAGCTGCGGCTGCAGCGGCTTCTCTCGCCTTTCTTGATGAACCACCCTTTGGGATTACAGGCATCCTTTGAGGTAATACAGATTCTAGTATCGCAAATCTATCTCGACATGTATCCCAAGCCAAAAGTCTTGCACTTCCCGAATCAACAATGGACCAGTCACTAACCTTGTAGATAGAGAAGTACAGGACATCAGGCCATACAACTGCCACATACCTACAACCAGAGAATAAAGTTAGCTGGCTAAACAAAAGACAGCACTAAACAAATTACGTACAGAAATATGTTTAACGAGGAGTTATCTAAAAAAAATATTCAGGAAAAGAACGACTTAAACTAAATGGTCGATAATTGAATGCCATTTTCTCTTCCCTGTCTACCATAGCATCTGGTGTGGTAAATCCCCACGGAGATAGAAAACCAACAAGCATGAAATAAAACATGTACGAAACGCAAAAGTACAATTACAATATATGCCACCGTATAACAGGTTAACATTGAATGACTTATAATATTCACAAGCAGCATGAAAACAGAAATACAATTTACAGTAACAAACAGCATTACAATGCACAATATATTTAATATTATGCATATAATTGTAAGACTGAAAAAGGAACTGGAAACTTACTTTCCTGAACTGCTTACAGAAAGAACCGAGTATGAATCATGTGGAACAGGTGCCACAATCTGCTTTTTAGTCTGCTTTACAGTCAACTGTTCAGCTGAGTCTCCCTTAGACATTCCTGATTCGGACAAGGCACTATTATTTCCAAGGGATGGATTTGCTGAGTTGGATATTTGAAAGTTTAAGAGCTTTAGTTCTCTTCCAAGGATATATACAGCTGAATTCTCCCGACTTTCAGATAGTGCTGGTAGAGGAGCTGCTGACGGGATGGCACGAGGATCGAACTCACTAACTATAATACCAACGTTGGTACCAGTTGCGACGAGATGTGGCTGAAGAGGATGTGCAACCATACAATAGACCTGAAATAATGAGACTGATAAGTAACTAATCTGGGAAACTACCAAAGTATGAAAGCCACTAAAGAAAAAGAAGTATAGAAGCAATAAAACTTGGAAAATCAACTTGCTATCCAACTACATAATAAACCCAGAATATCATTTGCAAATTCTGAAAAGATCACTTCAGAAATTTGCGTGTAACATGTCTTTTCACGATCATCATGTACAATATGAAATATCTTATTTTCTCAACTGCTATGTTGTATGTTACAGTCAGTGTTCAAAACAGCTATCAATCTAAATTCTGCTTTTGTAGATGGTTAGCGTTATCTATCCATAGATTTGTTATTCAAGAATAACAAGTTAATCGAAGAATGCCATCTATTCTTATTTTTATTCCTAGTCTGATCGAGTCCGAATATATTTTGATTGCTAAGTGCAGTTCTGTACAGATGATCAACTTCATTATTTTAACCATGCATGATGGGTGCATTTTTACGATACATGAATAAAAAATACTGTTTTGTGGGGCACATAGGATAGATATGCAATTCTTTTAAGTCTAAGAGAGCATCTCATATTCAGGATTGTGCTTGAATTAATGACATAGTAACAGAAAAAAAACTAATCTCCCACGTAGTATGCAATTAGCCGATGCAGAAAGAAATGACATGATATAAGGTAGATTCTAAGGATTTCATCAACAACAAGAAAAAATTAACAACCACTAGTGCTGCGTTTGCTTGTTAAACTCAGAAATAAGCAAGTAGTCGAGAGCAAATTACCCTAAGTTTTCTGTGGGTTGCAAGTACTTGAGGCGGAACCAAGGAAGAAAGTTCACATAATGGCCTTGTCAAAGCCGAATAAGTTGGATGCTCAATAGACCTGTGAAAATTCAAACAATTAGATACTCCTCTAATACATAAAGATGTTCACCATAGATACTACGAAATGTTTACTCAAGCATACCATATGTGTGAATCTTTAACGCATGTCAAAATATCAAGGTTTGGTGCTCGAGGGTGACACCAAGATGCAATACTGTGGCAAGCTAGCTTCGGGACAGGTTTAATTCTCCGCAGCTCCTGTAGAGAAAAAGTAGACATCTGCGTTGAATATAGAAATCCATGAAATATCCAAAACCCATTCATGAGATACATTACCTTAAATGTCATTGTGTCCCATATGGCCAATGTCTTGTCAGCACCGATTGTAATCAATTGTGGAGCACTGCCACTTACCCGTGACAACTCAACTGCAACTACCCCACCATCATGTGCCTAATTCAGTAAGAACAAAAATATCAGAGGAGATTGACCAAAAGATTTTACAAAGCCATATCTGGAAGGATAAACAGTATTACAGAGAAGTGGAATTTTATAGACTCAATTAAGCAAACAATAGCATGTCACTTGAACCAACAGAAAAAAAAAGACAAACAGTATGACAGAGAAGTGCAATTTTATAGACTCAACTAAGAAAAAAGTAGCATGTCATACTACGCTGATCATTACTCAACCCATTAATCAAAAAAGGATCAAAGAACAAAAATTTAATTACTAATTATCCAAAATTCAGAAATAGACGCACAAAAATCAACTCAGGTTCACTGAAACTGAGAACAATAGTACCTTATCCTCATCTGTAACCATATCTGGCCAATCGTTCTTTGAAAAAGTAGGATTGAAATAAATACCTTTAAGCTAAGCTTGGGTACAAGTTCCCTTGAATCATTGCCATGATCGGCACTCCACAGTACAAGTAAGCCATCACTGCCACCTGAAACAAGGAGTGCCTGCAAGTGCAAGTAGATAGAGAATGGCTGGTATCATGTATTGAATATGAATAATAGAGAGAAAATAGTCGATAACCGTTGATTAAAAATCGTTCAGTTTAGAAGAAAACGGAAAAGGCAGTCATTAGTAGAACTAAAACCTAATCATGATATTAAATGATGCAGAGTACTAAACAACCAATTTAGAAAATAGATCCCATGTTTAAACTCCTTCCGCTCCCAATGCTAGACTGTGCATGAAATTTATCCCAAACATATTATAACGACAAATGAACTTCTACTAAGCAATTTAAGATAGATGAAAGTAAAGGTAGATTGTATGACTCTAAATCAATGTTAGGAAACGAAAAGAAAATGTAAGAAACTTCCAAGACAATATGCTCAATATACCGTTTTTGTTTAACATGCCAGTCAACCATAGCAGGTGACCTTGCGTATGTTTCTCTATATTAAGGAATGGAAAGTTGAGAGAATATGTAGTTACCTCGCCAGATGATGCCATGAAATTCATCAAGCAATAAATTGATCCTTTATGGCCACCTGTATATCTACGTGCCAGCTACAAGGAAGTAAACATTCAGGGAAATTCACACAGATGAGTATCAATAGCTCTCTCTCTAACCCAGTAGAAAAAAATAAAATAAACATTCAATTTTGGAACAAGCATACCTTCCATGTTATCATTGATAAAACCCTAATAACACCATCAGTTGAACCAAATGCAACTAAAGGGCCATCACCACCAGATGATCTGGAAAGAAACTCCATGCTGCAAAGAAAGGAGAAAGTCTAACATTGGAGCAGAATAATTCGGAAAAGTAGACAGACTCTTTGAACACTACACTTAAAGGCTAAAACACACACACAGACATTAACTTGCCATAGTCAGACTCTTTGACTCTAATATTTCCAGCGTAGTAACTAATGGAGGTCTTTCCCGGATTCAAGCAACAAGCGTATTAGCAGACTAGAAAAGTCAAGCAAGCTATAATTTTAATGGCAAAGAACATACCAGAGAAGAGATCTGTTGTCAAGCTCTTGCTTTGGCACATCTCGGCCACGCATCGTCACCAAGTCCAAGAAAATGGCTTTATTCTCACAACAGATAACCAGAAAATGCCGGCCTTTAGTCGACGGGGCAGGGGAAGTGAAACCGGACGTGAGATGATTGACAGCAGATGGAGATTCAGCAGCTGCAGAGCGATTGCGCCACAGCTGCCAATTACGCACATCATCGTCATAAAACTTCACCTGCTTAACACTTGTAGATGGAAATAAACAAGATTTCAGCTGATTATCCTTTTTTAAAAATATATATATATATATATATCGGCAAAGATGTATTTACCTTCCTCCTCGAATTGCTTCGGTAGGTTTGCCTTTATAGTCTGAGCAAAATAAAAAAAAAACATGAAGAACGCCAATCATTAACCGCATACTCATTAATCCAGAATAGAATGAAGAAGTTGATCATAGCTCTCACCAGAGTCTCCCTCGGCTAACTTCTCTAACTTTGCACCAACTAAACGCCGCTCGTCGACTCCACCGGCTTTCAATTCATAAATCACCTACAAACACGTTGAGGAGGAGATACTCGATTCGAGAACAGAAGCGAAAAAATAAATTAAAAGAAAAAAAAAACAGAATCTCGATACCTGACGATGCTCCCAGTTCCAGACGGAGACGTGATCGGTATCATCGGCAGTAACAATCCAAGGATGCGTGGGATGCACCTGTATCTTCACGATCTTACCATTGGTCTGCCGAAATGCTCTCGCTCGTAACATTTTCGATATCTCTCTCTGAAGGTCCTCGAAGATCAATGAAACAACTCACGAATCTGAAGAGCACGATTGCATCGGCAGAGACGATTCAGATTTACGAGGAACTCCCACGCAGAAAATTCAGCTACACACAGAAGAAGAGAGCAATCAGATCCAATCGAGAGTCGATTAGATCCACCGGTTATCAAAGAAATGGTCCCGATCTAACCAAACCACTACAATCGCCGAACAAAGAAAAAAAAAGTTCCGGTAGTGATTTCGGAAGCGAAACGCGAACTGAGAAGGCCAGTCTGATATAAAAAAGTAGGCCCAAAACATTTTAGAGACATATTTAATTCATTTTTCAAATTTTAGCTGATTTAAAATATAATATAATTCTATGAGATATTCTCTAAAAAAATTTATTATTAGTTGAACTGTTTTTATATCAAAAAGCTTATTCTAAATGTTTTGATATAACTTTAAACTATTTCCCAAAAATAAATAATTTTATAAAACAATAAAATGATATGATTTCATTATTATTAGTCTATAAATTAAAAATGAGTTAAAGACTATAGTAGTGAATCTAATTGATATTCACAGGCACTAACTAAAAATGGTGTATTTATCGTCAAACATACAATATGGTGTTATAACTTGGTTTCAACTATTAAATCTTCAACAATGGAATTGTTGAAAATTTGTAGTATATTTATGTGGATTTAATATAGTTGTAAAGTTTTAACTGTTGAAATTTTCTTTTGTTGCTTAGTTTAGTCACTTGGTGAAAATTGATTTTGTAGAAATGTTGGACGTATGTTGTGCAGATAATTTTCTAAAAAATAAAAATCTGATTTAGATTAAAATGAGTGTTTACATTGGTTGTGCTTACCTTTTTGGTATTTTTACCCAATAATTCAAACTCATTTATTATGTTATAATTTTTTAATTAAAAAGTAAAGTTATATATCAAAATTCATGATTTTTGTAATCTATAAAAAAGAGTACTTTCATTTTATTTGAATACAGAAAAATTTTATTTTCATTATAATAAACCATTTCAATGTTTTAAACTTTTTTAATTAAATGCTAATAACAATTCCAATAATATCTATCTTAAAATGAAGATATTCTTAATTTTAATCATTTTCATAATATTAATTTAGTATTGTTTTTAACAAAATAAGATAATATATAAATAAAACAAAATTATTTAAACTTATGTTATTATTACAGTTACAATTTAAAATATGTATTTACTATATTATAAAGATATAAATATGAATTATAAATGGTGGGGTAGATAACTGAATTTTTAAATTAACCATTATAAAAATTAAAAATAAAGTGAATGTTAGAATAAATTAGAAGATGATATAGGATGCTAAAAAACTAAAAAATGTGTTTAAAATGAAATAGACGTTTGAAACCATTGTACAAACTCTCAGAAGTTCTGAAACTAGTTTTACAAAGCCTCCCTCATGTACAGTGTCCAAGTTGTGTATTCTATGGACTCGGTTAAGCAGTTTGCGGAACTCCCTCTTAACAAATCTAAATCTTTCAGAGGGAGTATGAGATATTTTGTTTTTTGTTTGTAAATTTTCGGTTCTATAACCGATTTCACTTTCCGGTTAGCGGATCTTTTACTTCGCAAGGCGATTTTGTTGTGTCTTTTCAAGCTAAGATCGAGCTTTTTTCAATGGTCTTTATTATATATCTCTGATTTTAGCTTGAAATCAATAAATTTCCGGATAGCGGATTGACCAAAGTTTTTTTCTTCCTGTGAATCATCTCTATATACCTTTTGATTTTCTGGATCTTTATCTTTTCTCTAGTCATGCTCGGATTCTTGACTCAGACAGGTATAAATCTCCGTTTTCATCTGTCTAGGCGGAGTCTCCTTATAATTGAAGAATCAGAAAGTTTGGGATTGTACTTTGGTGAATCTGTACAGAGTTAGATAAGTTGGAGCTTTCTACTATGGAAGTGTTCTGGCAATTTTTTTTTAATATATTATTTATTAGATTAAAAGAAGGTTACAAGCAAAACTATGAACTAGTCATACAGCTTCAAAAGTGATTACAAAAGATAAAGGAACTCTAATAAACCAGAAACAATAAGATTATTCACTTTGAGTTTAAAGGTAGTGAATAGCATTTCTACCTGTATGCCCCTTTGTTCCCACATCCTCAATTCCCACGTCCTCGATTTCCTCGTCCGCGAGTCGTGGATTGCAAGTGCATCTCCCTAACTTTTGTTGACGGTTTGACTGGTCTTTCTCGAAGGATTCTTTTTCCATAAGGTGTCATAAAATCCATAGAATCCATTTCTGAATCTACTGGATTCAGAAATGGATTGACACTTTGACTGGTCTTCTTCTTTCTTCTCCTCCTTCTTCCAAAGAGATCAAAGAGGCAAACTTGTTTTGAACCTAAGCCATTCTCACCTATGTTACCACAGCGGAGTCTCAAAAGCTTCATTGATACATATAAGTGAGGGAGGCATATACATATTCTCAAGAACCGAAATAGTAGCAAAAGAAACCAGATCCTCCACATCACCACAATTAACTATGTCGACCACACTTGATTCATTACTTGGAGGACATACTGTGATAGCTGAAGTTTAAACTAAAGAAGTTCAGGTTGGACAGATTTCGGTAATGTGTTGGTCTCTACGACCACAGTGCTACCGTTGGAGGGATTTTCAGAAGGGTCAGCAGCAGCTATATGAGACTTAGTAACAGATTCCAAGCAGTGTTTAATCTTGTGTCCGAACTGACCACATCTTTCACATTTAGAAGGCAACCAAGCATATTCAACATCAACCATAGAAATAAATCCATTTTCATCATTAGCAGCAATTCTTGAAGGGAAGCCTTTACTCAACTCAACTTCAACCAAAATCTTAGCTTCGTTCATAAGAATAGGATCTAACCTGGGTTTATAAGTTGCCATAGGAGCACATAGACCCGAAGCTATGTGACTTATTCCAGGAATAGAATATAAGATTATGGGAATCTTCTTAAGAGTTACCCATACTGGAATGGTTTTAATCTCAGGAACCACTAAGGAAGTGCTTGGTGTCCAAGGTGCTACAAACATCAGACAATTGTCAACATGCCATAATCCCCTTTGAAGAACCCAAGTTCTAGTAGATGCATCTGGAATATGGAAAAGGTAGTTCGATTCTCCAAGCTTCTTAATTGTTATCCTGCATTTCCTTCTCCACAACTTGTTGAAGAGAGCAAAAATCAGACCACCAGGAGGAGGAGTGCATCTATTAAACTGACCAAGAACATACTCTTTCTGGTTCTCCAATCCCTGCAACAAAACATGTTTAGGGATTGTTACCTTTGGAGTGCCATCTTCGAGATATTCTGGTTCTGTAGCTCCGTAGAGATTCCGTGATGAATGATTCATTTTCGCAGCCCAAAGAAATCGAGCATCATCTTCCGTTCTGGCAAAATTCTGTTACATGTTTTTAAAAGTTTTCCCATATATTTACACATCTAGAGAGTGGATGACGAATCCTTTGAAAATCGACTGCGGTTGTAGGAAGAAAAAACATACAAGCGGCATCAAGCAAACTGAGGATAGAGTGACGCGGTTTCCGGCCATCGTGCTTACCGACCAAGCTTTCTCTTTCCTCGTGCAAAAAGAGAAGAAGGAGACGCGTAGTAGAACACATGTATTACATGCTGTAACCCTTATCTTTTCTTGTGGGGTGATTGGACTTAATGCTTATTTTGTTGTATGGATGGGCTTGATTACTGCTTGTAAAATGGCTTATAAGCAGCCTTTTAATGAATTCAAAAATGTTGAAAAAAAAAAAAACAGCTTCCGGTTTAACTAATGTTGCTTCGACTTAAAACAAACTGACTATGCCAGCTCCGGCTTTTCCCAGTCTCAATAGTCGATAACAACACACTCAGCAACTCTTCTGCTTCTTCCTCAGATGTAAACTCTAAGTTGGTCTGGAGAAGCGGCTGAGCTGAAGTATCGTTCCATCGTTTCCTGTTCGGGCTACTCTTCTTTTGCTGGTTCTGTCTCCAGTTCCATACACCATCTGAGTTGCTTCCTATGATTCGAACCACTCTGCCGCTGCAGTCCGTGTGTATCACGCTCTCCAAACCGATCTCTCTTTCGATATTCCATACCAAATCCGTTGGAACTCCTAGAAATCCCGGTTTGCCAAAATCTACCAAGCTGGGGCTGCTTAGGACCAGTACTAGTCTCCCTGTGATTACAACGAATGCTCCTTCTTGCTTGAGTGCTTTGCATTTGACCAGCGTCTCGCCTTTGAACTTCAGGGTGTCTTCAAACTCCGTAAGTACTGCTGCCCCCACCGCTTCTTCCCATGAGTAAGGCCTTAAAGGTAGTTCTCTGCTCAGAGGCCTAGGAAGGCGAAGCCTATGCCGTTGGGATCTCATGTTATGAATCCGGCTTCGGTTTCTGATACTCTGTGCGGTTTTTCCAGTTACCTCAAGGATACTAGCCGCTGGTCTGGCCACAAGTCCAGTAATCCCCAAAGCCATTCCTGAACCATTTAAAGTCACCCGCAGTTAACATGCATGAAACTACTAAAGCCAACACACAAAAAGGCCAGCTAGTATGACTTGAATATCTATATTACCTGAGATGACGCCTGGAAGACCGTGTTTCTCAGCTCCTCTTATCGGTGATTGAAGGAGGCCAGTGAGTCCCTGTTATGAACATCGTGATGGACTCTCTTTAAGTGAAGTATAAACCAACGATGATTTTCATCTCATCGACAACCAATCAAAAGAAATTGCAAGAATACTTAATTCTTATTGCAAGACCAAAGGGAAAATGAGATGTACCTCAAACACTTCACCAATAACTCCTTTGCTACGTGATCCTTCGCCCAATTGCTGCTTTTCCATCCTTGCAACATCATGTTCACTGAAGGTAAATGCAACAATACCCTGCAACAAATTGAAAATTCTGTGAGTATTTCTCGACGGTTGTGACTGCAATATAGATTATAAGGAAACAAATGCGTAGTACCTTGTGTGCAGCTTTACTAAATTGAGTGGCAGCATCACTTAAAGCATAAACAGTGCTACTCAAGAGACTCGTTGTTCCATGAGCCATTCCTTGAATAATTCCTGCTGGGCTCTGTTCAAGTAAACTAGTTTATAGCATATACGCCAAAAGTAACAAAACAAGACACATTAAAGGAAAAACGTTAAGTAACACATGAGAAGGATTATCACCTTTGAGACACTCCTGCTGGGAGCAGACAGGAAATCTTTGATTCCAACCGCAACATTCCTCGCAAACCCCATGGGATTACCAATAACGCCAGCAGAGCCAAACACCTGCGTTAATACGAGAAAACAGGTATAGTGGATCGGAGGAATACAGCTAGTAAATAGTATGACTGCTATAGCAAATCAACAAAAGAAACAGCAAGTGAAACTGGTGTTTCCCAGTTCTGACCTTGTACATCTCATGAAGAATCTGACGGGTATAGTGCCCAACAAGTATCTCCTGAAATGATTCCCAACTAGTCATGTGATGAGCAATTGTCAACTGCTTGAGATGTATTCGAGCACCCTCGACATCGGCAAGAGCCATGAGACCTCTCTGGAATTGAATCATAATGATTCATTAGGCATTAAGTACGACATAAATCAAAAAAAAAAGTACGACATAAATCAAGAATTAGCAGGATACTCTAAAATGCTTCAACATTATGTTATTATATTCCTTATAACCAGATCCAAGGACAGAAGAAACAACTAAAGGTAGTGATGAGATTCAGGATCAAATCTTTCTTTATGATAGAAGAAACGATGAATAATATCTCTAGTATCAAGAGCCAAAGGACAACCAAAAGTTGTTTAAAGTTTGTTTTGGAGTCCCTTATCTCTTCCAAAGCCAATAAAAGCTCCTAACTAGACCATAAAAACAAAAACCAATAGTATGTTCTTCCTCCTCTCTATTTATAGCCTATCAGGTTATCCCAGCGTGAAAGAAAAAGTCTATCAAACTTAATAACCTAACGTCAAAAATCATGTATTCATTGAATTTAAGCAGTATATTTAATAAATGATTCATGGATAATGAAGGTGCATACATGGATTAGGGACTCCCCTGAAGTAAGAATGCCATTCCTAAGCATCCAGGGAGCACTGCAGAAGCTGTCAATACAGAGATACGAAAAGGACCCAATGTGAATCTACATGTAGATAGGATACCAAAAGTATATTTATCCTGATAGAACAATTTCTAGCTCACCTTAATGTAAACTTAATAGGAGCCAAGTCGAATGTTTCAACATAAAGTTTCCTGTGTCTCCGAGCCAACAAGTGAATATGCTGCCAAGGAGCTCCTATCGGAACCACTATAGGTAGAGATACAGTGCTTCTCTGGCTTTTGTTAAATACAGGAATGTTTCTTGCATGTGGTGGAGCATCGTCCATACTTATATCTTTGGAACCAGTGTCATAAATCAGAGGATGTACTGTTGGATCTGAGAGGGGCAAGAGCCTAGCCTGAGAATTAGGAAGCACTGCTTTTACGAAATCCAACAAGGATAGTAGTGTTTGTAGTTCGAGCTCAAGTCCAAATTCACCAATCCTGCATTTGTTTAAAGAGAAATGTATATAATAATAATAATACAACGATGTCTGTGGTTACGAAAGAAAATTATACTATTAATCATACCTTATATTTATGTACTCAAAAGAAACTAATGAAACATCTTTCTTCCGCCACTTTGCTAAGCCAATGTAGAGTACAGCATCACGGGTATTAATCCCAAGTTGCTCAACAGATTCAAAAAATCTTGCTTTATCCTTAATACCCCAATCGAGAGGAATGCCTCTGTGGTCATCATTGAATGACAATATGACAGGATAAGAAGAATTGTGAAGTGGGTTGTCTATCTGCAATGAAGAGATCTGAAAGGAAAGCTTCTGCTGATCTACACTTTGTTTCAGATCAAACACAACATTTGACGCACAAGCGTAAACCAGTTCCTGCGAGGAGGAAGATTTTATGGAGTGTCATAAAAACATTAGGATGTAATACAAGTGCTTTATATTTTCGTGGATAGTTACCTGTGGATGAGAATTAACCAAAGAAATACCGATGCTTGGCAGGACAAGCAAGAACTTCTCAGTGTAACGGATGATAGTATCCGTTTGAAGCTTTTGCTTTCTCTTCTCATAAAATTTAGAGTTAAACGTTTCCTTTATATCTTTCACGGTGTGATGGCCTGAATCTACAATACTGAAAACCTAGAAAAGACGAAAAACGAACAAATTGCATTAGCAATATTAGAAGAAAAAACATTTGCGTCCTCAGAAAGGTAGTTAACTAAAAACATTGGTATCAGAAAAAAAGTGTACCTTTGTAGCTCCTTCAGCACAGATAGATAGCAGCAACGTCCTTTCCGGTTTCTGAAACAGGTCAATTGAAACAGTTATAACTAGATATGAAAATAAGGACGAAGTTTAATTCTGTTATATGGTTTTATTTTCAAGATATTAGCTTGTCATTGTAACTTCAGAGCCATAACTTATTCATCTGTCTAAAATCTGACTCCAGACAAATTTCATGCGACTTATTCCCAATTTTAACTAATAAAGGATTGGCTAGATTTTGTTCTGCTCATAACTAGTGCTCAAAAAAGCATGCTGCCGATCCTTTTCTATTCAAGGAATAGAACACACGAAGTTGTTTTCGATATATACCTCAGCGGTGGAACGCAAGTGCACTAGAATAGGTTGTCTAGTTATCTCAAATGCATAAGAGCCTATAACACGATCTCCGGGCACCTATATCCGTCAATAAGAGGAAATAACGTGAGAAAAGGAAGAAAAAAAAAGAAGAAAACAACAACAAAGAGAAACGTCAACAGGTCAGGAAGGGCTGATTTGTTAGAAGCAGAGATGTAATAACCATACCTCAATGGTCAAACGATGTGGATAGCAGGGTTCATCCCAAGCATAAGGGCAAGACGTGTAAGGATGAACTATGGTATCAAAAGTTTCACATTTTTGTTGATAAACCCTCAGTCTCTGGTCACCATCACAGAAAAAAAAAGCAACATTCAGTTCCTTGTACGAGTAACCAAGGATTTCTAAATCAATACGATATTACACTGTCATTCAGAAAGCAAGTTTTCTAGTGCCCGTTTGATGGCTGCAGGGTATATTACCAACAATTTCACTTGGTACCTAAAATTACAGGCTCCAGTAAACACATAACTCGAAGTGGATACCATAAGAAAATCAAATACAATTTTGGGCGTGCTATATAGATTACTCAGTTTGAATTTCTGAATGCTTGAAGTATTTTGAGTAGAACTAACTGTGAACTAGAGAGAGTAATAACTAAAGCTCTTCAGCTGGATTTAATAACCATCAATTATAACATTACTGACCTCATTCGAGAAATTATCAATCCTGTAAGGCATATAGTCCATGTCATCATCTGATAAAAGAATAAAGTTTGTCCCGACATTTCCATGGACACTTCCTAGAAGCTTCTCATCTCCGCTTGACATATTGGCATTCTGAACTTCCACCCGCACCATGTTGAAAGCTTTATTAACATAGTTCCAAATCTTCAGTTGAGTATCACCTAAATGATCTGGCAAGAAGCCGCCTGACCATTGCCATCCAGGCTCATTTAGACGGATTGAAACTAGTAATTCCCTGTTAATATAAAAAAAAAGTAAGTGGCGTACAGGTAGAAATCTTTTGACTGTAACTTCACAGTACATAGGATAAAAAGTAATAACATCGGTGGTTTTCAAATGAATTCCATTTCCAGCCAAGTTAACAGGAAAATAGGCACAAAAATAGAACAAAGAACTATGAACAATATAACCAAAAAAAATCGATCAGAATTCAAGCATAAACAGCTACATCAATAAGAAGTGCAATATGAAAACTACTTTTATATAAGATGACAAAGGAAAATTAAGTGCAGAGATATAAAGAAAAAGCAAACCACTCCTTAATACCAAAGATGTTGTTTATAAGACATATAAGTAAAGAACGAACCTTGTAGTATCTGCCCACTGAAGCTGAGAATGCTGTCCAACAGCTAATTGAGAAACTAAATTGGTCCCCTTCTGCTTGTAGCACAAGTTCCGGCTGCATGAGTTACAGATGATATATCTGCAACATGGGAATTTTTTTATGGATACGTACGGAAACTAATACAAGAGAGAATAGAAATTTGGTGGAACTATCTATCACCTTGGTTGGAAAGTAATTGCTTGGGTTCTCCCTGCTAATGCACCACCAAGAATAGAACACGTAACAGATAACAAAGATGATTCACCAGGCTGTGGTTGTGGGACAACTATATTTGTTGAACCACCAGGTGGAACAAGAGGAAATGGAGCAGACCACAGAGCGTATGGGCTATCTGAATTATCCGACCCTGGCAGGTCCCTTTTGACTCGGATACTGCTGTCACTGGCCTTGGAAATAGGACAAGGTGAGTAAATGCATGCCTTTACTTTGCCAGGCTCATTACCTTGGAAGCACACCTCCCTTAAACTTTTAGAAGAAAGACTTCTCTTGCGAACAGTTGCCGAGTCTTTTGGATATGCCAAAGGGACTTGCCGAGTTGATGGAGTCACATGCCTATCAAGAAATCTCTCAATACTGGATGCGGTGTTGCTGCACTCCGACGAAGAAGGACTAGAAGGGGAATCCGCATTTGGAAATTTATCTAGCAAATCTTTATCAGAGGTCAAAATGCCAAGACCAACTTTTTGACTCTGAACAAAGTGCTGTTCAACAAGGTTGTAGCAGGATGGAATCACGCCGTAAGATTTGGCTTCATTGGTGCAGTCCGAAACAATCAGAGTAGTCCCAGTGCAGTTGTACAATAGAAATGGGACAAAGATGAATACTTCCCGTGCCCCACATGTTGCATCCATTGTCTTCTCACAAGATACATAAATCGAACCTATAAGATGAAAAAATTATCACAAAAGGCTCAAAATGAATAGCCAACTATAAAATAGAAAATGATAAATCTTACCACCATCGGGGTATGAATCAAAGGAAAGAGTTTCAGTCTGAGAGAACTTCCCTCCACTGAACTTAGCCAATGTACTAAAAGTTTCTGAGCGTGGAAACTTTAAAGATGATGATCTAGAGCCATTTAATTTGAACTCAAGGACCAGGTCATGTGAAGGATCAATATGATAGAACGGAGTCTCCCCCTAAAAAAAGATAAAGACTTTCTCGTCACATAAAAAATAACACAATAACAATATAAAGACACGATTCAATTCTATCTTTCAGAAGGAAATTGTATGGAAATATCTCGCAAACCTCAGAAAGGAATGCAGTCTGGGTGATGCCACCACTTTCTATAGAAAGCGATATTGGTTCTGGAAGACAGCTGCTCACAACAAATGGAGTACTTAAAGTCACCTGATGAATGAATTGCTCCCTTGATTGGTCAATATCGTTCAACTCCCGGCCAAATGATGCTGGCAGGCTGGAGCTCTCAACAGATATGCAACACCGAAATGGTTCATGGCTAGGGTGACATGGATAACAGGCAAATGATCGGCGAAATCCTATCCTGCTATCTTGAGAAAGAACTTTGGAGATGCTATGAGCTTCACTCCACAAAAAAGAATCTCCGAGGGGACGCCACCGTAGACGGCCAGATTTAGCCAAGTGTAGAGGCAGTGGAAATTCTTGACCAGGGAAAATTGGATCTAGGATCTGAAATAGAATGACACAAGGTTTCAGAGGAATAGCACTGAAAACAGAAACAGAGAGAGCTCTCTAACAGGGACCCTAGATCCTTGTTGGCTTGTCCAACAGCATGCCGTTCAAGCAAATCCCAAACCAATTCTCATATGCCCTCTTAATCCCTTAGCTTATTTACTCAGTAACCCTTAATGCAAGAAGGAAATGAGATAAATCTAAACCCTATGACTCTAGCCAACTGAATTTAAGATAATGCAAGCAGGGTCATATAAATATTGTGAACCCTTCGGCTGGACATGATCCCATCTCAAACAAAAGTCTGGCACATATAGAACAAACTAGTATATTATAATTCAACAACCTTCGGGGAGACGCCAAATGGAATATCAAAGCGAAGTTCCAAAGGCATGGAGGTGGAGTTTAAAATTATTACCTGAAAAAGGGAAATATCATACACAGAATCAACATTTACAAGAAAAATAAAGCATATCAATTGTAATGGTCATACGTACTGTTGAGTATACTCGTATCAACTTGCTCTGCTGATGCAATGAAACCTCAAACACAACAGGAACAACAAAGCTGTTCCCAGAACCAGATTTACTTGCTTTCCCAACATTATTACTAGACTTGGACGTTTTGGAAAAATCAACCTCAAAATAGGAAAGACCAATTCGATCCATTGAATGAGGAGGAGAAGCAAAAGATGTTCCATCAAGTTGGACCTTCATATAGTGGTGTGTGGCATCACCAGTTTCGCTGCTAAAACATCCAAAATGACTTTGACGTCTATCGGGGATAAGTAGCGTGTCACTATTATCGAGATATATGGGAGCAGAGGAACCGGGTTGCACAATATTCTGAGCCACCGGAGCTGACATATTGAGCACATGTGAATTACGTCCTTGGAAAACTTCGAACCCCAAAGGAAGAGAAGTTAAATTTTGAAGTACATAGGGAGAATATCGTTCTGTATTGGTACTCTCGGTGCAGTGAACTGAAAACCTCTTATCGTCAGGAACATCATCTGTTTCCGTCAAGTCCAAAGTGTTCAACATCTCAATTATCCTGAATATGCACTTCAACGAAAAAGGAAAAAAAATGAACATATATCTGGAAAATTACTACACAAAAGGTTTACGGGCAGCAAAATATAACTCATCTTACCTCAAAAAGGGATTCTGTTAAGTTCACATTGAGCTGATTTGATGATGCAACAATTACTTCAGTAAGTCCAGCGTTGTTCAGCAAAGCATTCGCTTCGAATTTTCTGGATAATTTAATATCAAAATTCCAGGGCTCAATAAAAGGCTCCCACAATACCTTCAGAATATATTCAAGGGTGGTTATCAGCATACTACCAAAACAAAGATACAAATGACAGGAGGATTCTATTTCTGCATCATACCTTGTGCATATTATTATAATTCACTTCAAGGTCACATGAAATCAGGCTCTCCACATTATTTTCGGTAAGATTAGCTTGCAGGAGAAAGTTTCTCACAATTACTTCAAGAAGCAGACCGCTACATCCCCACTGCATGAAAGTCAAGACACAAGAGAAATCTTAGCAAAATTAGCTCACGAATTCAAGATGGAGTATTGCATAAACAGTGCAGAAGCTATGGCTAAGGAGCTCACAGACAATCATGGAAAAAAAAAGATGCTTTAGAAAGCGGACCCCAGATCAATTTACAACATTTTTGCCTTTTTGTCGTGGCTATATATTTGAAATCAACCAAAATTCAATCATCAAACTAAGTTTCTCATCAGTGAAGAAAAATCAATCGCGTCTTCAGGCGCAAATTACGACAAAGTACCATCAGGTTCATAAGAAGAGATCACGAAGAACAAGCGCATACAGGAAAAGGCATGAAAAAATAATATGCAAATGCAGCACTTGATGAACTGAGATCAGATATGCAGTGTGTTCATAAAACATTATATTAGTATGCAGAAATCAAGCAGACAATACGAGCATGTGAGGCCGAATTAGGACATGGATTATGGGACAAAGAAGTGGAACACAGTAACACTGACATACAAATAGGCAGACAAGTAAAATAGCATTGACAGAAATATATATCAGAATATAAACCACAAGCTTACCCTTCCATCTGATATAAGAAGAGATGCATCTCTTATCTGGAATTTCATACTTATGATTCCTTGAAAACTTGGTGAAGATGGCGTCTCAGGTGCATCAAATGTAACTCCATTCCAGAAAGATAATACTTGATGAGATGCATGCATCTCTACATTGTCAGATAGTACCCCAACATCTATGCTCGTGATTTTCTTCTTATCCATCTGAATACTAGTTTCTACAAGTAGTTGTGACGCCCCAAATAGAGAGCAAGACCTGACAGTATCAACCCCCGATATTGCAAGAATACCATTGAGCTTCTCAATCTTATAGCTCAGTTTGATATCTCTCCCAAGAATAGAGAGTTCACCGCTCCTACTAAGTGCTGTAACAGAAACATATTTACAGTATTTCCCTTTTAAGGTTTTCATTTGCTTTTCCTCAGATCTCTCGTGAATATCAGCTGCCATGAACCCTGGAAATTCTGTGTCGCTTATGCAGAGAGGATAATAAACTGTGACACCAAAAATCTCTGATCTTGCAGCAAATGCCATAACCTCGCAAGGGTTCTCTGATACCCCAGATTGCTCGCTCAAAACCCCATCACTATTGTCACAAGTATTGCTTACCTCTTCAATCGAATCGTGCAAATCCAAGTTACTGTCTTCCAGTTTCTGGGAATAAGATTTAAGAAGTTCAATAACTTCAATCCAATCAAAAGAGTGTAGCCAGATGTCCAGGGATGGGAGAGAAAAACAGAGTTTATATTCATTTTCAACCTCTGCCGTAAAACTGACTTTAAGTGCTGAAGGACCCCCATATGCATCGGTGCATCTAGCTAACATGACTGAGCTCAGCAATGAATAAAGCCCAATTTCGAAACACTGAACATCCAAGCTCATAGGGAAATTATTTTTAAGGTCCCCAGAGCAAACAAGTTTCAAATCAGCCTGGAGCACCGGTTCAGACAGCAGTGTTCCAAGATCTTTCCGATGCAGTTTTATCGTCAAAAGATTGACAAAAAATCTGAATTTTATGAAGTTTGCGAGAGATTCAAGGGGTGCAACTGCCGGCTCCTGCTTCAGACGCATCTTCGTATCAAAAAACTGAGGAACATCAGACACGAACAGTTTTGATTCCTCACCAACTAAAGAAAGCTGATCAACCACATCAAGAAATGCCTTAAACCCATCCAAGGAATCTGAATCTGCAAAAGAAAAAGAAAAACTATTTATGCATAACTTAAAGATACGTAATCACTCTAGGAAGAGATGACGAGCAAAAGTAAACATGATGGGCAACACCACCTACCATCTGCAACGATTTCACAAACTTCAACCCTTGACATGACACATTCCAAATCTGATAATGAATCGTGATCACAAGGTAATCTAATCCATGCGTCAGCAATAATTCTGGCAGCCAGAGTGATACTTCTGCACACAGAATCCTTCTTGAATGTTGATATGCCATTCTCCGAAAGTAGCAATGATAGCGATAAGTCCCGCCCAAATATGTTTATACAATCGGTTCGCCCTGTTACTTGACTACGTGGAATAACACATTCCTGCGGTATGTGCTGCACCGCATTGCTCAAAGCACACTCTAGAACAATGCTCATATATAATTCCTGAATGTCAGCTTTCAGTTGCCGGCAGTCATCATTTTCCACAGGAAGAATCAAAGTGGAGTCCAGTATCTCAATTTTATACGAAATGGCAAGCTCAGAATGAGCCTTAGTGCACTCGGTAGCTTGTGGAGTTGACTGGAGGCCTGACTTTGAAGTCCAATCAGGAAGCGTGAAGTATCCAATTATAATGGCCAGATATTCCGGTGGCAAAATGCAGCATGTGTGTTGAATACCAATGCTCACTTCAAGCTCAGAACCAGAAGACTCCAAATTCCTTTTCCTTACACGTAGGTTCAAGACCGGCGAGACATCTGTTAATGAAGCTCTCCAAAGAAATCCGCCAAAATAGTTGGTGAACAATGATGACTCCAGCATCAAGTCTTCGGCAGAAGCAACCAAATCAAAACAATCGTCTGAAATGGTAAGCACGTATTTGGATATTGGCAGCATAATAGTTCCAAAAACACTCGAAGGATCATGGAAATGCACATTGGTGTTGGAGACATGCACATCAACTGTAAAGAGACTGGTCTGATCAAGACCTCTGGAGAACGAAAGATCATTCAGAGGACAATCACAGTTTTGTTGCGAAGTACAGCAATCACATTCACAGTTTAGACCTATGTCTGCCCCATCCTTTTTATTTCTTAGTATAACTGACTTCCTCCAGTCAGAAGAAGAATAACAAAGAGAACTATCTAGGCTACCAAGAGAACCAGAATTGTAAATGGTCATAAAAGGATATCTGTCAAGAGGAATGGAGCCACAAGCTCTACTTTCAATGAAGTTTGAGAATCCAAACCTTTCAAAACCAAGCCGAGGAATTTCTGTTGGAGTACTTCTATCTGCAGGAAGGCTAGATGGATACGTATCCGCAGAAGAGATCTTATAGGAAGTTATCTTATCCAAAAAACTTGTCAGCAAACCAAATATGTATGGGTAGCAATGGAGTTCAGCGCCCGTCCAATTGATTGTATACTTGTGAGAAACCGAATTTTTACTTCGGGAGACCTTGCAAATTAAGCTGAGAACAGCTTCAGGAATTGTGCCGTTATCAATAATGTTGGTTTGACCACTACTTTGAGCATCCATCTTCTGTCCACCGGGTAAGAACGACTCGAGTACATCCCCAGATGAACATAAAATATGATCAGCTGCATCTTTGGAGGAACAAGCTATCAGTTCCAATGATTTTATACGGACCGACCACTCCTCAAATTTAGTATGTGAATACCTGAAAATTACGATTTAGAAGAGAATTTGTCAGGAACCCAAGGTTCTACAACATTTAACAGCTGAGAACCAAAGAGAAAAAGAATTGGATGGGTATGGGCGTGAAAATGGCTGACTAGATTAGTCATAGACAGTTATCATTAGACCAAATTTGTGTATAATAAGAAGCATGAGAAGATATTCAACTGCTTGGCAAAACAAGCAGACAACCGATATACAACACCACAAAAACACTGCATTCATGCTTTCTTAATAGCTGGAGAATAATATGCCAGTGATACTGTAAAAAAGTATTAAATACCTACCAGAGATCAAGGTGTTGTATAGAAAGAATAAGGACTGTGCTATTTACTCCTTCATTTTCAAGATTGACGTGCAACCTGAGAAGTGCCAAGTTGGTATTGATGGCGAAATGAAAGATGGAAACGGGGTAAGGCGGAACATCTTGAGCTCCGTGATCCTGAATATCAAGATATTCAATCACAGACATGACTCCTTGAAATACTGACGGAGAGAAATGTACATTGATCGTAGACAGAGTAGCTTCAACCTGAAATGAATGAAACGACAAAATAATCAATTCTCCACTTTTGACGCCTCTACAAAAGTACGAGCGTTTAGTACCAAGGAGCAAGGAAGTTATCCATTCTCTCAGAGAACAAGACACAGCCACCTTAGAATCTGAATTTAAATTTTACTAACCTCCAATTGGTTCAATACTGACTCTTCCGGAATTAAACAAGACGCTAACTTTATAAGTAATGAAGTTTTCTCCACAAGGGGAAGTACTTGTAAAGAATGAATCTTCGTCAGCCTCATCTGCACAAAATGCAATTGTAAGAACATCTATAGTTACTTATACAACTCCAATACAAAAAGATATATACATCATACCTCAAGGTCACAAATGTTGATCTCAAAATGGTCATAGAGATCTTTGACTTCAAAAACATCCAAAGCTGCAATGGAACTTTGTAAACCATCCCCCTTACTTGACTGCATTCTTGGACTTGGGTTAAGAAAATCAGTACTACTGGATGTGATAGAAAGAGATTCCAATACCAGAACCTGCACAAGGAAATGCGCGGAAGAAAGAAAAAATACTGAGAAGGTTACAAAAAATTTTAAGAAAACAAATGACCATATATGCGAAATACCAGATTATGGCTTTCTGATTCAACCAATCGTCCAGGGAAACATATGGTAAGATCTTTTATGTCCAGGTCCCACTTCACTTTATTTCGGCTTGATAAGAGGTATCTATGAAACATACCACGGCACAAATAAGCACCATAATCAATGAGGATATGAATCTACACATACGTTTCCATAGAGGAAAAACTTACTCAGTTTTCGCCGCCAGTCTCGTTTCATTTGCAAGGCCATTGAGTGATGACATAACCTGAGCGACATAGGAGAATGTTATGTGTTTTCCATGTGAGGCATCTTTCACCAAATAACTCGTGAAACCATTCATAATGTCACAAGAAAAAACCATTTACCATATAAATAGCCACAAACCATTTCATTAGATTCCTTGGTCAATTCATTAGTTCTATCTATAGTATTCACATGTCGAGCACAATTAACAGAATCAACCTTCAGACTTTTGATTACTAAGGGGTATTCAAATCACGGAGACAAACTGACATTATATTTTACACAACCATACTTCCTTAGCTGTAGTTTGTCGAAAATTTCATATGATTTCAGGACAAACATTACGAACATGTAGCAGATTTAGTGAAATAAGAGCTCACTCTTTCATGCTGAAGTTTGAAGGCTCTTGAACCAGCGAAAAATTTGCTGACAGATAGAAAGAAATCTACATCGTAAGTGGCTTCGAGTGGTTGAAGGGTAACCTACAGAAACAAAAGGGAGAAAAGCTATAATCAAGTCAATCCTACGGAAGAAAGACCTAGACTGAAGAAAGTAATGGGTTTTTCCACAAAGGTAGAGTTAGTTCACCTTTAATGACAATGCAACATCATGATCTTGAGACATATCTAGCCGCACTTTACATGAGGGTTTCATTTCTAGTGCATCGCTTTTCGTTTCTCGTGCATCGCTCTGAGACATGAAACATTCTAATTCAATATTTTTACTGAAAACAACGTCAAAAGCGATAAAATTGATTTTAATAACGGAGACGACAGAACATATGTTAAAACTAGGTGGTTCATATCACCTTATTAATTAAGCATTAGTTTAATATGTTCATGATTTCCGATATTAGTAATAGTTAAGCATTAGTATTAGTAACAGCATATTGAGACACAAACCCCTTTCATGGTTAGAATTTCTTTCCCATGTTGAGGATAGACCAGCCTTCCAGAGATAACAGAAACATTGATGGCTGTAGATTCTTTCCAAGACTTGCATTCAACAATCACCCCCAAAATGTCCAACTCTGTTATAGCTTGACTGTGTAATTTAAATAAGAGAAAGAACACATGAAAAGAAGAACAGTTAAATCAGAGATCATGAGGAAGCAATCGAGAATTTGTAACTTACCCATTTATATGCTGCAAAGTAGCAGAAATTTTTCCCACGTCGAGTCTAATGAAGCACGTACAGATCCTACCAGTTGCACTTATATTTCTAGGAGAAGAAAGAGGGTGAAACTTTGTTGCCTCGTGTATATCCTGCAGTAAATGAAAAGTTACTATGATGTCCCGCAGAGATCAAAAGCTCGACTGGTATAAAATGGTACGGAATACCTTGACAATTTCATCAGAAACAACACCAGAAAACTGACTAGAATCCTCCGTACCTCCGGCACCAAGCATTCCCCGTGACAACCAGTTCAACCACCCACGCGACTGATTCGATGTAGGATCATCACTCTGTTCCTTCTCAGAGACACTCTGTTCCTTTTCAGCGCCAGTGGCACCCCCTGCTCCCATGTTCACAGCCAATTCTGAAGAAGCTTCCTGCATATAATAAGATTGAAAGCCCAAAGGCAAAAGGAAAATAAGAAAATGCCAGTGCTAGAACATCAACTCATCTGTTATAAGGGGATAGATATTTGAAAAACTTTCGGTATCTCTTAACAAAAAATGCTACAACAACAACCTATTTACCGTACCTGCATCTCACCTTCTGCTGCAGACCGATAACTTAAGATATCATCAATGTCAGACTTCTTCTCAACTTCTTCCAGGCCCAAAAGAATTTCCCCATCGACTGGCTGCAGCCAGACGCATAAAGGACACCCATATTAGAAGACAATCAATTTAGCAAGAAAAACAGGTATTACATCATCTTCAAGTTAAAAAAGCTACAC